>NC_079425.1:1220460-1221893 GCF_026213295.1 Gadus chalcogrammus
GGTAGCGGAGTAAAGTTTATCGATATACTAAGATGAATGCTGTGAGTGCTTGATGTGTTCGGCCACTTGACACGCATTATGTGTCAAGTTTGGTTAGGATTGATGAGGCATATTTTCAAAATTAAATACATAGCATTAACAACATAGTGTTGATTGATTGATCGAGATCTGTGATAAGGATTTAACAGAGGATCACTCCTATGTTGGTGTCTCCACGCCCCTCCTGTCCCCATGGTAACAGGAGAAGCGTCTCTTCTGCTGAGGCAGGGTCACACCGCGGATGCGGCTTTCATCTCCGTTTCATTCTGGAAGCTTCAGGAATAAAGCCGACCTGACGGTTTGCATGTGGTTTGAGAAGCCAAACTATCCCAGCTCAAAGAAGACCTCAGGACCTGCCCTCTGCTCTGAGCCGCGGCGTCGCCTCAGACAGAAGCCCAGCTCATCTGAAAGCAGAGCACACAGACACATTTCCACTTCAGTGGAATCCCTCTGAAAGACGTGTCACGAGGGAATCACAAATACAGCGCGGTAAACCGCAAAGACAACTGACGCAGACATCCTCCTCTCCGGAGCTCAGAGAGGATCCTGCTCCCCGGATACTGTGATACGCTATCGACTGCAGACCCGACTGTTTTTGGTCATTTATTTCCTTTGAAATATCATTGGCATCAAATGATTGTTATTGGCTCAAAGTGTACTTCACAGTTTAAAATACTGCTTGCGCAATATGTCTCAATCTGTTTACTTGGACAACGTGTACACAAACGGAAGTACTACAATAAAAGATGTCCCCAAAAAGGAACCACACAGGCTGAGTTGAAAGCAGTGGCTCTCATTCTTCACTGATTATGTGACTGAGTTGTTGTCGACCACAATCCAGAGGTTTACTGACGCAACACGTAGCAACAGAGAGGCTGTTGAGATGAGTGTTGAAGGTCGTTGGTCGTCTCTCTAAGGTCTTCATTTGTACGACGAGGACACGACCAATGAACTTGTCTGCTGACGGCAGGAAGTCTTAAATAAAGGTTCTAGGATTAACAAAACAAAATGACCAAATCTTTATCTGTGGAAGATATCGTTCTTCATGGTGTCCACTAACTCTGAACCCCATAGCCGCATGATGAGGAGCCGTTATGTCAGATAAGCGTGTGGACAGATCTGAGCGCTCATCATCCCAGCGGGCATTAATCTGCTTCCTGCTCCGACCACGTCCCAGTGAGCCGCTCCCCGGCCCCCCCCCAGGCGGGACCACCGGCCCCCCCAGCCGGGACCACCGGCCCCCCCAGCCGGGACCACCGGCCCCCAGCCCGGCCCCCAAATTGAACCAGCGCCCCTTAATATCAGGGTGCATCAGGGCTGACTGTGGACCCCGCCTGCTGCTCCTCCATCGTCTGGGGAGGAGGTCTGTGGGGGTGACAGACCTCCCTCCACCG
>NC_079425.1:1221993-1316993 GCF_026213295.1 Gadus chalcogrammus
AGAGAGAGAGGAGAGAGAGGAGAGAGAGAGAGAGAGAGAGAGAGGAGAGAGAGAGAGAGAGAGAGAGAGAGAGAGAGAGAGAGAGAGAGAGAGAGAGAGAGAATAAAACACAATTTCGTGAGCAGCACAGCGATGTAAACATCGAGTGCTGCAGAAGGCCGGTACATGCTCTACAGAGAGGCTCATAACACGATGGCCGCTCAAGCCCTTCAGGTGGGCTTGGTCCACAAATGGGAACTCATTCCCCATCGGCTTGTTTCAGGAAGCAGGCCCACACCATGACTGGGTCACTCTCCTACTCACCACGCCCAGTGACTAGATCACTGGGTCATTCCTACTCACCAGCGCAGCACACCGTGTAGAAACAGCCTTACTCACGCTTTACAGGTGAAAATCGGAAATCCCACAGCTTCAACGTACGAAGAATCAGCTCTTCAGTTCAACAGCCCTCCAAAGATGGGAGGCCACCTCTGAATATTCTTCGATCAAATAAAGAAAAGTCTAGTTTCAGGCCAATCTACATTGTTAGCACTTAAGTGAGTATATGAAGGCCATGTCAAATGATCTCAACTGCTACTTCATTGATGAAGGGAAACCGGAGGTACATCGGCTGCGGTCAACTGTGGTCAACTGACTTTGTAGAAAAACGTTTAGGGCTCTGACTGAACGGAGAGATTTAGAGTTACCCGGAAACCTCTTGTCTACAAGTCTAATAATTAGTCCTCATAATTTATTATGTATCACAGCCCAAAAGGGACATTGTAGGGGCTTGCCTTGTCTGACATGATTTTATAAAGACCTGAAAAGATTGAAGCTATAAATCAGCAAGTTGTCGTTGGATTTTTTACTAAATTCAATTAATAAATCAACGATCAAAATTTAATTCATCATTACAATTGATCAATAAACTGATTATTGAACTAATTGTTTCTTCACTGCATTCATGCACTGTATGCGTGGCTTGTGTTTGGCTCATGTATGGGCTGGTTCCCAATGAAGATCCACCCAGACACACCCTCAGACAGGAGGAGGAGGAGGAGGAGGAGGAGGAGGAGGAGGAGGAGGAGGAGGAGCAGGGAGGAAGAGGAGGAGCCGGGAGGAGGAGGCGCTGTTGGCTGAACACTCCTCCTGGAGGAGGAGCCGGGAGGAGGAGGAGGAGGAGGAGAAGGAGGAGGAGGAGGAGGGAGGAAGAGGAGGAGCCGGGAGGAGGAGGCGGCGCTGTTGGCTGGACACTCCTCCTGGTGGAGGAGCCGGGAGGAGGAGGCGGCGCTGTTGGCTGAACACTCCTCCTGGAGGAGGAGCCGGGAGGAGGAGGCGGCGCTGTTGGCTGGACACTCCTCCTGGAGGAGGAGCCGGGAGGAGGAGGAGGCGGGGCTGTTGGCTGGAGGCGGACCTCAGCCGGAGACGCTCCAGACCAGCGTTACTCATCTCGCCCAGCCTCTATTTGTGGCTCGCATGGCAGTAAAAATTGTTGAATTAAGCCTCTTAATTCTCCTCTCAAAGTGCACCAGATTAATGCATTTTACACTGAATAGTAAAAACAAATGTGTTGAAGGGGGGTATTCTATGAACACACTCGTTTTGATTGATAATATTTAATTCATTAATTATTTAAGAATAATTTAATAAAAAGTAATAACTTATTCTTCAATAGCTTCCATGTTATGTGACCCAGTGTCTCCACATTATTCCATAAAATAGTACACAGTCACACAAGTCTTAATGTTCCTCTCAAAGTGCACCAGATTGATGCATTCTAGGTTAACAGGTACCAACTCTTCTCCCGGGGGAGCACGCCCCCGGACCCCCTAAGGACTGGTTCTGGGGGAAACACTGCTTAAGGGATGACGTATCAATAAGCAGCAGGCATACGACTGGATTTATAGGTTTTGATGCTTTGCGGTCAAATGGCTCTCCTGTTGACTCTGCCCTGTCAGTGCGGCTCTCCTGAAATAAATAGTGAGTAGCACTGCTCCAGACAGAAGGATTCAGCGCGCGGAGTTCCTGCTGAAGGGACGTTTGTGCTCTGGTTGGCTCCGTGCTGCTGTGATGTCTAACATCAAGATAACACCGGCCAGCACTGTTCACTGGCCCGATGTGCACTTAAGTTGGACCACGGGGTGTTGAGCATTTTAGGCAAAGATCCTACAGTTAACCATTTATTTGAAGTATATTAATAAATGGGTTTAGAAACACAAACAGACACGCGTATGTATGGACAGCATGTATATAGATGTGTGTGTGCGTGCGTGTGTGTATAGAGGGCCTCCCTCACCACTCGCAGCAGCCTCCGCTGCTCCTTGAAGGTGGCGCAGCATCCAAGCACGCCCGTCACCATGACGATGGCGCCGGCCAGCACCAGGACGTAGGCGGAGGCGGCGTAGGTCTTGGAGGGCAGCAGGCTGATGTACTCGCTCTTCTCCACCAGCGTCCAGACGCCCACGCCCATCACCACGCCCCCCGCCAGCTGGGGGACAGAGAGCTCCGTCACTCACCGGGGTCAGCAGGACCACCGCTTTACAGACTGCTTTACAGACTGCTTTACAGACTGCTTTACAGACTGCTTTACAGACAGGGTTCAGCAGGACCACCGCTTTACAGACTGCTTGACAGACTGCTCTACAGACAGGGTTCAGCAGGACCACCGCTTTACACTGCTTTACAGACTGCTTTACAGACTGCTTTACAGACTGCTTTACAGACAGGGTTCAGCAGGACTACCGCTTTACAGACTGCTTTACACTGCTTTACAGACTGCTTTACAGACTGCTTTACAGACTGCTTTACAGACTGCTTTACAGACTGCTTTACAGACTGCTTTACAGACTGCTTTACAGACAGGGTTCAGCAGGACTACCGCTTTACAGACTGCTTTACACTGCTTTACAGACTGCTTTACAGACTGCTTTACAGACTGCTTTACAGACTGCTTTGCAAACTGCTTTACACTGCTTTGCAGACTGCTTTACAGACTGCTTTACAGACAGGGTTCAGCAGGACCACCGCTTTACACTGCTTTACAGACTGCTTTACAGACTGCTTTACAGACTGCTTTACAGACAGGGTTCAGCAGGACTACCGCTTTACACTGCTTTACAGACTGCTTTACACTGCTTTAAAGACTGCTTTACAGACTGCTTTACACTGCTTTGCAGACTGCTTTACACTGCTTTGCAGACTGCTTTACAGACTGCTTTACAGACTGCTTTACAGACAGGGTTCAGCAGGACCACCGCTTTACACTGCTTTACAGACTGCTTTACAGACTGCTTTACAGACTGCTTTACACTGCTTTGCAGACTGCTTTACAGACTGTTTTACACTCCTTTGGCTGAGTGAATACGGTTACATTCAGGTTTATATTCGGGGCATTTAGTAGACGTTTTTACCCAAAATGATTCAGAATAAGTACATTTCTCAGAAGAAAGATAAACCACAAAATATCGCTGTCGGTACAGTAAGGATGTTCATAGAACAAAGTGCCAAGCACTAACAATCACTAGGCTAACTCTAAGTACTATTCTTAAAGGGCTCATATTATAAATACAACACTGTTCCTGGGATTTGGGGTGTTGCTTCGGGTCTCTGATGCTCCAACACGCAAATATGTCTGGACATGATTTTTTGAGTGAGATATGCTTTTTTGAAAGTACCCCGACTATATATACCAAACGTGCGAGTCAGTTTCGGAGCCTACTCGTAGGAAGCAGGCACATTTGAATATTATCAGCCACCCCCCCAACCCCCTCCAATCAGAGCAGAGAGACGACTTTGTGGACCAGCGCTTGGTGGAGATGTGACGGCCCGGCCGAGCTCCTCCTCCGGAGCTGTCGGACTGGCAGGTCCGCCAGCTCCGAGGGGGGGGCTCAGCGGCAGTCCGGCAGCTAGCTCAGCTCCCGGAGTGCAATCCCTTTCTCCTCCATGTGGCCGTTAAATCTGGACTCAAGAGAGTCAAAGCCAAAGTTCCTTTCCCCCAACTCTTCTCAACCCTGGCCGAGATAAGCCCCACAAGTCTTTACTTGCTGTGGAAGTACCAGAGACGTCAGACGCATTCTTTATGATTCATAATATCATCTGAGGCGCACATAGCTTTTGGCATTGATATTAGATATTATATTATCTAAATACCTACATTATGTTATTATTATTATTATTATTATTATTATATAATATCTATGTAATATTTTACACAGATAAAGAGCTCCGGGAGTCGGCAAACGGCCACAATCCCTTCTCCTCCATGCTGTGGGTTCACTCTGACAGCTGATTGGTCAATGGGCAGCAGCCCATTGTGGGGAACCTTAGTTCAAACGTCGTAGAAAATCCCCAGTAACGGCCATACGTCTGAACGGTCTCTATCTAAACCCACTCACCCAGACCAGGAGGCTAAAGAACGGCACCAGAACGTGGTCTCTGAACCCACTCACCCAGACCAGGAGGCTAAAGAACGACACCAGAACGTGGCCTCTAAACCACTCACCCAGACCAGGAGGCTAAAGAACGGCACCAGAACGTGGTCTCTAAACCACTCACCCAGACCAGGAGGTTAAAGAACGGCACCAGAACGTGGTCTCTAAACCACTCACCCAGACCAGGAGGTTAAAGAACGACACCAGAACGTGGTCTCTAAACCACTCACCCAGACCAGGAGGTTAAAGAACGGCACCAGAACGTGGTCTCTAAACCACTCACCCAGACCAGGAGGCTAAAGAACGGCACCAGAACGTGGTCTCTAAACCACTCACCCAGACCAGGTTAAAGAACGGCACCAGAACGTGGTCTCTAAACCACTCACCCAGACCAGGTTAAAGAACGACACCAGAACGTGGTCTCTAAACCACTCACCCAGAACAGGAAGTTAAAGAACGGCACCAGAACGTGGTCTCTAAACCACTCACCCAGAACAGGAAGTTAAAGAACGGCACCAGAACGTGGTCTCTAAACCACTCACCCAGAACAGGAAGTTGAACGTGAACAGCAGATACTTCAGGAAGATGGTCCCACAAGTCCCGCCTTTCTCTTCGTTGGCTCCCATTCTGTTGAACAAAGAGGTTTACAAAGGGTTAGGACTGGATATAAATCAAGGTAAGTTCTTATATTGACCTAAAAAGTAGGTCAATATGACCTAAGGATTAGGTAAGTGGACTGCATTTATATAGGGCATTTGTTCATTCATTCACCCATTCATGCACCCCTTCATTCACCCGTTCATGCACACTTTCACACACTGACGGCGGAGTCAGCCATGCAGGGCGACAGCCAGCTCGTCGGGAGCAGTCGGGGTGAGGTGCCTTGCTCAGGGACACCTCAATAATAATAATAATAATAATGGATTGAATTCATATAGTGCTTTTCTAGACACTCAAAGACGCTTTACAGTGAAGGGGGGACTGGACCATCCCCGGAGAACATGTCCATCCCCAGCCCCTCCGAGGGTCACAAACCTTTCTGGTTACCAGCCACGACATGCTGTCGTAACTCTTACTCAAGAGTTACAACAGCATGTCGCGGCTGGTAACCGGAACTAGCGACTTTCGGGTTACCAGCCACGACATGCTGTCGTAACTCTTAGTGTTGTCAACATGAAGGCTCACAGCCTCCCTGTCTTGGTGATGCTGGACAACATGTCCATTGTTGTCCAGAAGTATTACAACAACGTGTCTTTGGTGTGCATTGATCACGAGGTAAGAAACCTGAATCCATCCCTAGAAAGGATTCTGATTCTCAACGCCGAAACAGAGCAGCTCTGTCAATTTGTGTGAATGCTTTTATAGTAGGATGATGATAACACACAAGGTTAGAGTTTATCGACAGACAGGCGACTCAGAATGTAAAACTAAATGTTCGGTCATATGGTTTTTCAGTTTCATTGTTGGCTACAGGAAAAGACTGCCCACCGTAGAAGAGTTAGAAAGAGTAGAGTCCCTGTGAGTCAAAGCACCAGGCTTTTACATGTTTGTAGGTGAAATGAATGACACACTGAACAGGAACTTAGGGGGAACATAATCCTTTAATGTTGGTACATAACCCAAACCTTCAACTAAATCGGCTCCACTCTTAGTAGCTACGTCAAAACATTTAAAATGGAATTAAATCAAGACATATTTCAAGAAAGAATGTATATCTCACGTTTAAATCAGGTAACCACCTGTAATTTGACACCGGCTTACTTCACTCACGAGATCACCGTGGTGATTTCTAACCCACAATTTTCTTGTCTTACTTCCCAGTCGAGTCCAGACCTGCCTGGCTCCGAGCTCTGCTGGTCTAACCCAGCACCTCGTCTACCGGCTGGTTAGTGTGTGCCTGCCTGTCTGCCTGTCTGTCTGTCTGTCTGTCTGTCTGTCTGTCTGTCTGTCTGTCTGCCTGTCTGCCTGTCTGTCTGCCTGTCTGTCTGTGTCTGTCTGTCTGTCTGTCTGCCCCTCCGCTGGCCCGTCTGTCGGGGGTGGGTTGACCATATGTTGGGGGCCCTATAGCGGGCCCCTGTCAATGAAACTCAAACAACGCTTAATTGACACTCAGTCGTTAACCCCTCTGGCTACAAAACAAACAGCTGGGAGGAGAGAGCTACTCAGTAAACACTGAGTTACCCCTAAGATATCAACACTGAGTTACCCCTAACACATCAACACTGAGTTACCCCTTAAGGTATAAACACAGAGTTACCCCTTTAGGTATAAACACAGAGTTACCCCTTAAGGTATAAACACAGAGTTACCCCTTAAGGTATAAACACAGAGTTACCCCTAAGACATCAACACTGAGTTACCCCTTAAGGTATAAACACAGAGTTACCCCTAAGACATCAACACTGAGTTACCCCTTAAGGTATAAACACAGAGTTAATCACTAAGCTATCAACACAGAGTTACCCCTAAGATGTCAACACTGAGTTACCCCTTAAGGTATAAACACAGAGTTAATCACTAAGTACCCTTAGATTTAAACACTAAGTTAAACACAGTTACCCTGAGGTATAAACACGTATCTACTCTGTCTTAAACACTAAGTTACCCTGAGTTATTAACACTAGTGAAGGAGGTATAACAACACTAAGTTACTCTCAGTCTAACACTGAGATACCCTGAGGTATGAACAGTTAGTAAAGGCGGTATAAACACTATGTTACTCTCAGTCTTAAACACTGAGATACCCTGAGGTATAAACAGTTAGTAAAGGCGGTATAAACACTATGTTACTCTCAGTCTTAAACACTGAGATACCCTGAGGTATAAGCAGTCAGTAAATAAAATACTAAGTTACCCTGAGATATAAACAGTCAGTAAAGGCGGTATAAACACTAAGTTACCCTGAGATATAAGCACATTTAGACCCCCCATAACTAAATTCACTGGCTTGGACATTTGATGCGACTTAATAATTAGCAATATGCGTAATGGATCAACAATGTGGAAGAAGGGCTTACACAACTCAGAAACCAATCCATACGAACCATAGGACCAGGAAACCCCGCAGGAGACCCCACAGGAGAACCATAGGAGAACAGGACCACACATCAGAACCCTTCACGAGAACCCCACACAGAGCCACAGGGGTTGGGTGAGTTAAAGTAACGTCCAGGCCAGCCCCCCTCCTCTAACGGGGGATTCTCCGGTGATGCTGAGCATGAAGGGACGCTGGAAGTAATTCACAGTTGGGGGGGCTGAGAGACGTTCCGATGACGGGGGGGGGGGGGGGGGGTGTTTGAAACCATCACTTCAGTGATGGTTTCATTCCGTCTATACGAGCAGGTGTGCGCCTTTTGTGAATCAAATCATGCTTGTGACATTTATAGTCACAAGTAAAATGACAATAGTATAATAATAGTCTGATATATTTATGTATTTATTTATTTCCACGGTTTTTTTTGCATTTCACATTCAGCCTCTCGCCACCAGGGGGGGCTGCAGCCCCCCCAGCCCCCCCACTTCCAGCGTCCATGGCATGACCTCTGATTCGGTTCAAGAAACCGATGCAACGAAAACCCTGATTCGGATCGGAGGACAACTCGACTCTTAACGTTCAGTGGGAAGTAGTTTTCACGAAGTTAGATGAGGCAGGAGGAGAATTAAAGTACAGAGACACAAAGCCCGTGGTGACGTCAATAAACCGCAGCGCACCGGACCACCGCGAGTCGCGACCGCAAGTAAACCTTAACTCATTTTACCTATACTATCTTAACCACTCACCTTAAGGTGTCCTGCTGAAGGTGATGATGTTAACTTCGCTCGCTCAGATGTATTTCATTCCCAGGTCGGCCGGACGGACGGACGTTCACATGTGAGTCCAGGCAGCGATCTGAGCTCGGAGCGGAGGGGGGCCACCAGTCCGGAAGTACTGCTGCAGTGGATCCGAACGGCCACTAGATGGCGGCACCACCCTCTGCGCGCCAGGGCGGGGCTCACAGCCGGTTGGGCTTGGCTCACAGCTGGATGGGCGGTGCTCACAGCCAGAGGGGTGGAGCTTAGTGTTCCTGACTCCTCGGACGCCATCCTTCCGAGTTGCACGTTTGACGTCACTTCTGGTCTCGGAGCATTCATAGCGTTCCTGTTCGTCTTTGTGATTGTGGCATGAAATTGGCTAGTCGTTGTTTATTGTTAGTTACATTAGCCTCTTCTGCAAACCAGCCCGAAAACAAACAACACAACGAAGTAGTGGATCAAGTTTCAACTAAACTGACGGAGTTCATCCAGCAAACGTGTGCGTCAGCCAGGATGACATCAATATATATGTCCCCGTCCCCTGTGGGTGGGACCATGGGTGGGACCCGCATCTGACCCTGGTGTCATCAACAAGCGCCGTCGTCCTGGATGCTCCCCATTCTAATGGTTAGACTGTTCCTTCCCCTTTTCCTGGTTATCTTTATGTTTGGCACTGTCCACTCGCCATACCGATCGGATCGTCGTTCTCCGTTCTGGTTCCTGCCCGCTTTCGCCGCGGGGTCGATGTCCGGCGCGTTCAGCAGAACCCACGGAGCATGCGCAGTACGCATTAAAGAGCGCACCAGTTAATGTACTCTTCCGCGCACACTGACAGGACACACTGGGCTGCTGTACGGGTCTAAGAGGACCCAGTGGGCTGCTGTACAGGTGAGCAGAAACACGTCTCATCGTGCTTTATATCAGGACTCTGGGTTATGAAGAAGACTTCTGCAGCAGAAGGATGAGGAAAGGTAAGGGATGAGGAGCGGAGAAGTCCTTCCGCGACCCGATGGTTTGAGTTGTTGTGATATGGATCTACAGGATGTGGATCGTTCTTCTTAAGCAATTGCATTTAAAGTCTACTGGTTTCTGTATAATACTGCTGAGAGGTAAATCCATTGCACTGCATGTGAGCTTTAAGTGCTAACGAAATCGTACAATAATATGCTAGTGGCTTTATTTAGGCTACATATGCGTTCTGATGCCAGATCGCCATGATTTGTATCTTTTTATGCTTTAATCTGTATACATATGTCTATTAAACATTATGGATAAATCTTAATGAGTTTCGTTTTCACTAAGGTTTTTTGCTGCGTGTGTGAAACTACAATGTAGCGTTGTGTAACATGCGGTCTCTTGTATCGACCAGAGGGGTATATTGCATCAAAGTTGCTAACGAAAGTGGCGCTTAGTTGATTAAGCCCGGTTAGAACTAACGCCAACTTCCACTTGAGGCTAAAGCCGTTCCATCAACCCAGTTCAGCCGTGCCTTACTTACTCACCTGGGTGCACTCGCAATAGGCCATCTGGCCGTCGCCGTGGCCGTTTTAGCACCTAACCGTGCTCAAATCTGCCAGTGTGAGTGTGGCCAGTCTTGCCAGGCCGGGCCAATTTGGCCACTTGGGAGAGATGTGCTGCTACGGCACGGGCCGCTACGGTACAGATGCTAATGAGCCGACACGCGCACATGCACGGCTACACAACCTGAGCTGGATGACGTATAGTCCATGCGCCGACCACGGACATAATAAAGGCGACGAGCCTTCTTTCCCATTAAACGGTAAACCATCCAAATAAGCAACAGACTCAGCAAAGTGCGAACTGTGTTCTGTGTGTTGTTGTCCATTGTTGTTAGAACTCTGACTGGCGGCAGACTTTATTATGGTCCATGCAGCGGACGCTTGGTGATGACGTGTTACTTACGACGTGATGACGTATGTACAAGAGCCTACCGTGGCCAGGCCACAGTTGCGACGCCCAACGGCCACGGCCAGATGGCCTAGTGTGAGTGCAGGCCAGAGAACAATGGGGCCATTTGAGCACGGTTAGGTGTGAAAACAGCCAACGGCCACGGCCAGATGGCCTAGTGCGAGTGCACCCTAAGGTTAGTTCAAGCCAGGCTTACGTTATCATCGATTACCCGCGCTCACGAGATATGTAACCAGCCCAGAACCGTGAATGTCTAATCATGGATCAAATTTCCGAAAAGGACCGAGCGGGATATTTTCCAGCGGCGAACAGAAGCTGCTTGTGGAGGTCTATGAGGAGTACAAGCATATAATAACTCGAAAATGGAACACCGTATCCATTAATAAAAACAGGGAGGCCGCCTGGCAATAAAATTGCAGACCTTTTGAATAAATAACTAGTATTAAGCGTAACATATTTAAATGTAATATTGACCATAGATTAGTAATAATCAGGGAGATAGTCTTGAGGTAACGTGTCGGACTTGCACCCGAGGTTCAATCCCCACCTTATTAGTAAATTAGGAAGGATTACTGGAGAAATCAAAACTTTTCACGCCATTTCTTTGAATATTCTAAATTGATTATAGTGAACCCTATAAGTGGTCTTGGCAGCCTGCCGAGGAACTCACCTGAAGTGAATTTATGTGGCGGCCATTTCCCATGTAGCAGTGTCTTTGTCATTGTGACAAAGGCTTAACATTAACTTCACCATGGGTTTTTTCAAGTTATATTTGGGTTCTAGGGATATTGTAAGACATATTTATTATATAAATAGTCAATTGGTAGGCCTAATTTCTCTGATATAATGGAAATTACAAAAATAACTATCGTGCCCAGGACGCGAACTCGGGTCGCCCGTACAGCAGGCCGGATGCTAGAGCACTCGGCCAACGGGGCCTGCCCTTAAATCCGATCGACATGACACTATGTCGACGATTCAATGTTACGAAGGCGGAACCCATTGGTCCAAAGGGCCGTTTGTCCGACTTTTCGTGTTTACATGTCCCCCCCCCCCCCCCCCCCCCTCTGATGTCTGGTTTTAAGTGACGTTTAAGACGTAGCGCCCCCATGCTTCAATGGTGAGGTGGTAATGGCATGCAGGCCGGTATCTTTATGAAGATGATGAATCACCCTCATGCGCAAATCATGCATAAAAAATAGCCACATTTTACACCTGATCCATGATTATGCAATACAAAAACAAAATGCAAATGCATGTGGAAAAAACAGCATTTTGACAATATTTTAGAGACCCAACCCAAAATTTCACAAATCTTGTTTTCAGGGGCGCTCATGTCTCATTAAGGGGGGCTGAGACCCTCCTGGCCCCCCGTAGTTCGCACCCTGTCTGACGGTTCAATATGCCGAATAGGCCTACATCCAAAGAGTTTTCTCTCGCTCTCATCATTTTGCTCTCTCTCTCGTCATTTTGCTCTCTCTCTCGTCATTTTTCTCTCTCTCTCGTCATTTTTTTTTCTCTCTCTCTCTCTCTCTCTCTCTCTCTCTCTCTCTCTCTCTCTCTCTCTCTCTCTCTCTCTCTCTCTCTCTCTCTCTCTCTCTCTCTCTCTCTCTCTCTCTCTCTCTCTCTCTCTCTCTCTCTCTCTCTCTCTCTCTCTCTCTCTCTCTCTCTCTCTCTCTCTCTCTCTCTCTCTCTCTCTCTCTCTCTCTCTCTCTCTCTCTCTCATTCATCGTGAACGTGATCTGTAGGCCTAGGTTGTATTTTGGTGAGGGAGAGAGGTATAAAACTCTTTATATGTAGGCCTATTCGGCATATTGAACCGTCGGCCTAATGCGCCTCTTGTTTGTTTTAACCCTAACCCTTATCGGACAAACGGCCCACCGGGACATTGGGTTCAGTTTTCGTAACAATTAACCGTTGGCATAGTGGCATGTCGATCTAATGGGAAATATTTTGGACCTTTGAGACGTTGGAACAATGAGGCGTCGGAATTACGGCATGGCACCCACCCAACTGCTGGTTCCCAATTTTGATAGAATGCGTAATTTTGTCTAAAAATGTGTTTAGAAAATATCCACGCTAGCAATAGATAGCGATTCATTTAGTTATTTAATTTGAATCATTTCATCTTAGACCCTTAGTGAAAATGCAGGCTGTTTGTACCTCATGTACATTGATGACAAAATCGCGAGGACTAGGCTTGGCGGAACCTTCTGATGGTACGGTTGTTTCCGACAGACGGGACTTCTCTGAAACACCGCTTATGTAAGCCAGACAGTTAGCCTGGTACCGACCAGGTTCATTTGGTTGGATAAATTGCCGTGGTTACTTAGTGGAGATTCACGTTGATGGAACGCAAATCTAGCTTAAAGCAGCGAGGCTAAGCGCAATAAGCCCTGCTTTGCCTTCAGCTTGGTTGATGCCCCCCAGGTTGTGTATCATCCCGAGTTTGACCAACAGATCCCCTTTCTCTCCCTTCAGCTTCTGAAGATGAATGTTTCCCCTAAAGAGGACGATGAAGCGGTCTACTTCCTGTCCTGATGGCGTTCCTCACGGCGAACCTCCTGAAGCGCCCAAAGACTCGGAGGAGGTCCAGCTCCACCCCCCCCCTGTTCCCCCCCGCGCTCCCGACGCGAGCCTCCCCACGCACGGGATGACCCTGAGACGGCCCCCGCGCTGTGGCCTGCGCTCGGCCACCCAGGGGGCCGCCTCCCCGAAGCCCGGAGCGGGGAACGACCGGCCGCCGCGACCCCGGAGCGCCGGGAGAGGGGCGGCGAGCGGGCAGCCTCCTCGCCCCCGACCGGGCGCCAAGAGGAGGAAACCGTACGCCCGGAAGCTAAAGAGCCTGGACTCTGGCCCCGGGCCCCCGGCGGCCCCCGAGGGGGACGCTCCTTACGCCTCCCGACCGGTCCCTGAGGGTCTGTTAGACAGCCCCCTGAAAACAAGACTGGCCGAGGGGTCGCAGAGACACGGCAGCCCCGCCTCCTCGCTGGACCCCTCCGTGGTGTCGCCGCTCCGCCGCCTCAGACCGAAGGCCCCCCAGGCCAGCTCCTCCTTCACCCCCCCAGCCAAGGTTAAGGCTCACCCGTTTACATCTGTTCATGTTGCCTCCCCGACCCAATAAGGGTGGTTCATCCCACCCTCACTGGAATCAGGATACGAATATGTTGGCTGCTTTTCACCCCACCCCCCTCTTACGTACTTATTGTGTGTTGTGCGTCCTGGCACTTAAACGCAGCACTTGTGTAGCATCTTACCCTAGCTGTCTCTGTTGTGTTCGGGGAATGGGTTAACCTAGTGATGGTTAGTGCTTGGCACTTGGTTCTATGAACCTCCTTACTGTACCCACAGAGATACATTGTTGTTTCTTTCTTCGGACCAATGTACTTATTGTAAGTCGCTTTGGATGGATCTGCTAACCGCCCTGAATGTAGGTGTCTGCATTGAATGTTTTGTGATGCATTAATGTTCTGTACTGACTGACACTAACAGGTGATCTCTAAGCGCTGTGCGTCCCAAACGACGTCCACGCCCAGAAAGGGCAGCTGCGGGACTCAACCCGGCAACTCTCCGCCCTCCAGCAGACCCAGTTCCCCGCTAGGTCAGACACCCGAGACCTCGGACGCATTCACACTCATTCTTATCGTCTCCTCGCGGTAACAGGCTGTTGGTGCACCGGACACGTTCAATGGAGGAGTCGATTGAGTGTCTGCTAAATGCCCTAAATGTGAATGTGAACGATGTGATTTCAGACCAGCTGAGCCAAAATGAGTCCCAGCTGTCCTCAGACCTCTCCATAGAGTTCAGTTTACCCGAGGAGGAGCTGATCCTCCCCTTTGATGAGGAGGAAGAGGAGGAGGAAGAGCTGCCATGCTTCCCGATGCACTTTTCCAAACGTAAAGCGTCCCTTGATATCAGTGGTGGGCAGTAACGAGTTACAAGTAATGCGAATGAGTAAAAAAGTACATTTTTCGGATAACGAGTACATTTCCGTTCCTTTTTTAAGTCTGTAATTTTACTCTTACTCAAGTAAATATTTGATTTAGAATTCTACTCTTTACTCAATTACATACTCCATCGTGCCTTCATTAAAATGAGTATTTTGATAAAGACATTATCGTCGTTGACTGTAATGCAAGCGTACACGTTACCGACGCCCCTCCTAGGTTGCAACATTGTTGCGCTTCCACAGCCGAGGAGTCGAGTCGACCGTTACGTTGGGACGCCTCGTTTGAGAAGGGGGGGTTCCAGTCTGCGTGAACGGGAACCCCCACCACACAAGAACGCCCATTTGTGTCTGCAGTGGGATGATATTTCTCGTGCCCACTGCACCCGTCAGTCAAAGGACTGGGAAGGCGTGGCTGACGGATGGGGGAGGTTTCCAGGGTCGTCAGAGCCCGAGTAGTGTCACAGGGCTTAGATTTGCATACGTGATCTGATTGGATGACAGATCCGTCACTGCCGAAAAAGTTGAAAAATGTTCAACGTTTTGACGGAGCCTTCAGCGCACGGATCCACAATGCATTGCGCGTCCGTCCCCATTCAAAGTCAATGGGGATCAGTCAACGGACGGAGGCAGTGGGCACGAGGCACTATATTCTGCAGACCACTCAGGAACTTGTTCGTCATTGTTGTGTCTGGCTCTGAGTGTGCGTGCATGCTATGCGTAGGCTGGATCTCAACCACGTCAAGACATTTCTTATTGGCCATTCAGCTAACCAAGCCAGTCTCGTTGGTGTTTAATTGGTTGTGTTCCTACAAAGCTCTTGCCATTTGTCACATGCACAGAGCTTAGAGTAAATTTTTTTTTTTTAAATTAAATTACATTTTTTTGTTGTACATATTTTTGCAGGCCTATGTATGTTTAATGAACAATACACCCAATGAAGCAACTTGTGAAGAAATGTTTTAAGAGTGGATCTCTCTCTCTCCCTCAATCGCTCACGCATTCAAAAACGTTATGTCTTTTTCACTGATCCAAGCACTCCAATGCAAAAATGTAAAGTAATTTGAGTAACTTTATAACAAAGTACTTTTTTACTCTTGCTCAAGTAGGTTTTCAAATTGGAATATTTACATTTACTCAAGTCGATTTTGGAGGAAGTAATTTTGCTTTTACTTGAGTATAGATTCTCAGTATTCTACCCACCACTGTTTGATATTAATATCAGTCCTGTAGTTCAGTGGTGACGTGTATATTCAGATTGTTCTTCACATCACAGAGCCTGCGAGCATCAAGGAGGGCGCCTTCGTCTGGTGCAAGTTCAGATTGTTTCCCTTCTGGCCGGCTGTGGTGAGTGCTGCTGATATCCAGCATAGTCGACCCTAGTATGTAACATTACATTAAGTAAGCTGTGTGCTAAACACTTCTAATGTGTCATTCAGGTGAAGAGTGTCAGACCTAAATTGAAAAAGGCCAGCATCCTTTGGATCGATCAGCCGACCATTGACACGAAGAGGAAGGGGTGAGTGATTCAACGCTCTGATTGGATGCGGCTCAGCAGGTTAGAGCGTGCTGTAGCTGTGTGTCGTGGTTCCACCTGTTACTGTTCCATTCCCAAGCCGCTAAAGGCATAGAGCTGTAGCCTAGGGCTGGGCGTTATATCGATATTTTAAATATATCGATTTTTTTTCAAACGATATATGGAACGAGACGCTATCGTCAACATTGATAGTTTAATTTGCATTGAAAGTACAGAATATTTGATCCAAATAACAGCAGTTTCGAACCGCGACTGCCGCCTGCTATTTCGTAACTCTGCTTATCTCTCTCCCGCTCACACACACACGGCCCCGCCCCCCTTGTCTCTCTCCCGCTCCGCCTCCGGCTCACACACACACGGCCCCGCCCCCCTTGTCTCTCTCCCGCTCCGCCTCCGGCTCACACACACACGGCCCCGCCCCCCTTGTCTCTCTCCCGCTCCGCCTCCGGCTCACACACACACGGCCCCGCCCCCCTTGTCTCTCTCCTGCTCCGCCTCCGGCTCACACACACGGCCCCGCCCCCCTTGTCTCTCTCCCGCTCCGCCTCACACACACACGGCCCCGCCCCCCTTGTCTCTCTCCCGCTCCGCCTCCGGCCCACACACACACGGCCCCGCCCCCCTTGTCTCTCTCCCGCTCCGCCTCCGGCTCACACACGGCCCCGCCCCCCCTTCTACTCACGGCACTTTTTTAAATCACCTACGGCGCGAAACATGGAGTCCGCCGGCAAACGCGGCGCAGAGGAGCTTGTATGTAAGCAGAAGACCAATGGCTCCTTAGCTATTATTAGGAAATTATTTGGGTACAAGGTGTCTGACGAATGACAGAATCAGGTTTTTGTAGAGAGTGCTTCAAATCTGTCGCAACTAAAGGGTAGAGTGCGACCAACCTCTTCCATCACTGGCAGCAGCACAACCTGCTCAAAAATGCGTGCAGCGACCCAAAATCTAAAGCTGTCGCGACACTCATTTGAAATGAGAGCACAGCGACGCCACCGATGTAGAATGACGAGTTGGAGCGCGGCGACGGCAACTATGTTATTGCGTCAACAAATATTGATATTTATCTTATATCGACATTCTGCTTGAAGATATCGAGATATGACTTTTGGTCCATATCGCCCAGCCCTACTGTAGACTCAAGCTCTGATCTGACCCTCTTCGCTAAGTCTTAGTTTACAGGCAGTGACAGCATATGAAAGGGGTTCACGCTGTAGTGCGTCTCAGTGTGCGCCGGCTTTGGGCTGCTGGTTCTCATCAAAGCAAACGGTATTCTAACTGTCCGGATATAAATATACTAGTCTGGTGGGCACTGTGCAATGCAAACCTACGGTCGTGCACCGTCGTATTGTGTGTATTAATGTGCGGCACTTATCTTGTGTTAAAGGTTCTCTGTGTCTTTGAGGAACCTCAAACCCTTAGACTGCGAGGACGCCAATCAGCTGGTGGTGAGAACGACATCAGCGTCCCGACTCTTGAGTGTGTCTCTGTGATCCACGCGTTAATACTAACACACCTTCTGGGTTATGTTGTAGAGTGCAGCCAAGGCCAACTACGCTGCCATCATCGACTGGGCCTTTGAGATGATCAATGACTACGTGCTCCGTATTGGTAAGCAGAAAGTACATGCATGTTCCACCTAAAGATGATTAAACCGACTGCAATGCACATTTGAATGCTGGTCGCTGAGGTGGTAATATCTCTCCATTTGAAACGAGCAATGTTTCATGTTTGACAGTTGATTGGCATTTGATTGACAGCTCTGTAAGCAGTTCTCCATTTCCTCCCGCAGCCTGCTGCTCCTTCACCGGCTCCTTCATCGAATACTCGTCACATTGTATGAGTATGTTCAACTCAGATTTACTTCATATCCACGGGGGCGGGGGGATTACTTGGCAGTACATTTTCAAATTCCAAACTTCGGATCCATTCCCGTTCCTCTTCTCACACGTGTTTGCTCGTCTCCAAGGTTACCCGGTGAGGAGGAAGTACCCCACGGACCACGTGGAGAGGCTGGGTCTGCCCAGCCAGCCAGAGCTGGAGGAGGGGGAGCCCCACAGCGGGGGGGAGGAGAGCGTCTCGGAGGCCCCAGAGGAGGAGGGGCCGGGCGCCAAGAGGCTCCTCCCCGACCGCACCGTCGCCGCCCACAACCGCGCCAACGAGAAGCTGGTGGCCTTCATCGTGTCCCAGAGGCTCGCCGACAGGCACCTACTGGTGAGGAGACGCTGCCCCGGACCAGGTCCTGGTCTCATGAGGCCGGACCAGGTCCTGGTCTCATGAGGCCGGACCAGGTCCTGGTCTCATGAGGCCGGACCAGGTCCTGGTCTCATGAGGCCGGACCAGGTCCTGAGCAGTCTCATGAGGCCGGACCAGGTCCTGGTCCTGGTCTCATGAGACTGCTCAGGACCAGTTCCTGGTCTCATGAGACTGCTCAGGACCAGTTCCTGGTCTCATGAGACTGCTCAGGACCAGGTCCGGCCTCATGAGACTGCTCAGGACCAGGTCCTGGTCTCATGAGGCCGGACCAGGTCCTGGTCTCATGAGGCCGGACCAGGTCCTGGTCTCACGAGGCCGGACCAGGTCCAGGTCCTGGATCTGAGTCTCATGAGTCCTGGGTCCTGGGTCTCATGAGGCCGGACCAGGTCCAGGTCCTGGGTCTCATGAGACTGCCCTGGACCAGGTCCTGGGTCTCATGAGGCCTTTACACTGCCGAGCCTTTTCGGTCGTGGCTTGGCACGCCCGGAAATTTCCCTGTCTTGCCTGTAAAACCGCGGAGGTGAAATCCCCGTCGTCCCGAAGCCGGCTGTCTTGGTTCGCTGGAGAAGGCGGGGCTACGCACGGATCATTTGCATACAACGAATGTTATACATTTTTATGACTAGAGATTTGCATGCAAGAATGAGTTCACATCTGAGTGTAGGCTAAAAGCGATTAACTATTTCCAAGTGCAAAAACGACCACATATTATTTTATTTTGCTGACCACTTGTCGAATGGCTTTGCCATTTCTAACAAATGAATCGAACAATTGCTATTCAATCGTACCTACAGCACATTTCTTTAAGTCAAACAGAATTATAACGGGAACACAGCAGAAATATAACCAAGCTGATGTGTTCTCATTTAGCCGGAGCGTGTGTTGAACACTCAGCGTTCAGATCCATAACGGGAGTCCAACACGATGTTGTACGTCATCACACTTAAACAGTACTTAGCATGGCGTAGCATCGTAGCCTAGCTATCTGTGTTGTGTGTGGGGAATGGGTTAAGCTAGTGATGGTTAGTGCTTGGCACTTGGTTCTCTGAACATCCTTACGGTCCAGACAGAGATGTATTGTTGTTCCTCTTCTTCTGTCTAATGTACTTCTTGTACCTGCTTGAGGCTCTTGGTGAAGCGTGGGCTGAACGTCGGTCCTTCTGTCCAGGCGGTGGTCCGCGGGCAGCAGGCCTCCCGCTGGCTCTGCTCGTTCCTGGAGGTGCGGCGGCGGCTGCAGGTGAAGCCCTACCTGGAGGACGACCGGCAGCTGGACCAGGTGTACCTGTACCTGAAGGAGCTGTTCCACCGCGTCACTGACCAAGCCCCCTGCCTGGCCAACGTCAAGTTCATGGACGACGTGCGCTTCGTGCTGGACGTGCTGCTGCCTGAGGTTCGTCTGCTCACATCTGAAGGCCTGGGGGGATTCTGTATCATTCACAGATCAATAAACGGATCAGCCATGTGATTGCATTAATTCCTATGATAAAAAACGTAGACCGTTTGGTCATGTCTCTGGAGCAGTTTATAATTCCCGATGTGACTTGAACGCACCATGCACCGCTGTCCTAGCTAGCTTCCTGTCCTGCTCATGTATTGTCATAATGAGAACCTGAATCTCGCTGTCTCATTAACACAATGCAATGTCATCCATCTTTTATAGTCCTATGTACAATTTCTGAGTAGAGTAGTGGAAAACAGTTTATTTTGCATGATATGATCACAATGGCTATTATAAAGAAGACTCAAAAACAGGAACAATAAAATCGAATGATGCAGGCTTCTATAAATAGGTGAAAAAATGTCCAGCGTTATCATCTGTCAGTTAAGCCAAAAAATGTATCTTATACTCTTTTAGTTTCCCTTTTCACATCTCCGGCACCAAACTCGCAGCATCTTTAAACCCGCGCCAACTTTTCTACTGCAGCTATTTACTCGATAAAATTAGATCAGAACTATTACGTCTCATATTGATATGCCGATCCATGATAAATCCATCATGGGAATCTTTCTCTGTCCACTCTCTTGCCTATTGTCACTCCCAGTACGTATTGTGTGAGTGTGCGCTATAATATCCTTTCATCATTCAGGCCATCATCTCGGCCATCGCTGGCGTCGATAACATTTCACTGACTAAGGCTGAGGAGAAGTATCTAAACGGAAGATGCATTAGTGAGAGGTAAGTCCTGAGATCGGCTGGCCTTTGGAGACCTGCGCAATCTGTATTAAAAGTAAAGTAAATTCATCTTTTCCTCTTTTTCAGAGAGAGAGAAGAGTTTGAGTTGACGATTGGCCGGATGAGATGAGCTCTGCGTCCTACTCTTTAGTTTTGGTCGTCCAATGTTTGACAGTCTTTTTTTTTTAACTGCCAATTTTTTCATTTCATCAAAACGATCAAAGTGAAACTAATTGTGTGTGTGTCTGTGCATGCATACATGTTAAAGTAACTCATGGCCTATGGATGTTCTATGAGAGTGCCTGGTTATTTATGGTCATCATAGAATAAACAAATTTATTCTAAACATTTCTCTTTAGTTTTGTTTGCTGGTGTATGTGGGACGATTACTAACAGGGTCCGGAATATCCCACGACTGAATCCAATGAAATGCATATATATATTTGTATATATTTAACAACATTTATATTGTTAAGTCGTGAAACATGGCCTTCCTCATTTCCGCTGCCAAGAACAACAGAAGAGAAACAGAAAAGAGTATAATCTGTTGTATATAAACCTGGAGCCTCTGGATCAGACGCCTCTGCTGACCTTCAGCCCAGGGTCAGAGGTCACGGGCCAACCCGCCCATGTGGCTCTGATGACTCCTACCGTGACCACACCTCCTTGGCTCCTCCTCCAAGCGCTGCTCTGATTGGATGTGTCCTGTCGGCTCCTCCCCCTCCCCGGCGTGGGAACCATAAGCCAAGCATTAAGACATCTTTATTAAACATCCATGGTTGATAAGGACGCTATTATTCACAAAGGTTTTGACGAGTGCTACTTTGAGATAAACGGTTAGTATATTATTTTTTTTACCGTTGTGAAACACTAAACAATGTTGACAGTGTGGTCAGGAATGTGCTTATGGTAATTCAGATTCAAAAATCGTATGACAACAACGGGGATGTGTGGACACTTTGAGAAAGATAGATAGTATGAGTGCAGTTTGGAGGTTATTTAACACATCTACATTACTACTATCTATGCAGCTCACCGGGTTATAACATAATCATAACAATACATAATAATGCAAAGTGAATGCTGCCGACTGTTGAAACATTAGAAACGTCCATTGGTACATGGTTAATCCAGTGTCTTCGGCATTATCACTGAATTAAAACAAATGTCATCCAGTTGTTTGTCACACAGCTGGAGCGTTTACTATGTCATCGGTGAAGTTTGAGAGCTTCGGAGTGAAGATGGCGACGGAGGACGAAGAGGAGGAACAAGAGGCCCTTGTCAAACTCAGGACATTTCAGAGGGGCCGGCCCACGCTACTGGGAGTAAGGGCTCACACAGACATACAGATACACACAGACCCACACAGATACACACACACACACACGTTGTCGTGGCACGTGGTTGTGGTGACATTGTTTACTGCTGTTGTCTTCTGGCAGGCGGTTCAGATCGTGATCGGGGTCATCGTGATGGTGAAGGTGGGGGCCATGTTCTTCATCGACGTGCACTTCCAGATCTACTCTACCTCGTACTGGGGCTTCCTCTTTGTGAGTCAAAGCAGACGTCTTCATGGACGCAAACAAAGATTTCTTTCAATAAGCACTTTGAAGAACAATCTGAATTATTTCATATTCAGCTGTGTCATTTCTTACTCAGATGTCCATTATCTCGATCTTATTTAGACTTTGGGCCGACTGCTCAAATGAAGCGATGGATCAATCAAATTAATTAAACTACCGTAAACCACCACCGTTTAAAGAAAATCCATTTTATTCAATGAGCAGAACATTCAATTAATCAGAAATAAAGTCTGCACATTGTTTATGTGGTAAATGACTACTGTAGCTGGAAACGGCAGATTTTTTGCAACAGCCCATTTCCAGCAACCATCACTCCTGGGGTCTCATTGTACAAAAGGCTAATTGATTATTAGTAATCCCTTGCGTAACTATGTTAGCACAGCTGAAAACTGTTGAATGAAAGTGTGAGGATTCATTGAAAACATGAAATTGTCTGGATGACCTCAAACTTTTTAACCGTTGTGTATACTTATATATTTTTTATATAAATTGAATATCTAGAAACATGACATTAACGTAGAGATTTAGACGGAGATCCTAACCTTGCTTCCTTATGTAGTTCATCACGGCTGGCTCCATGGCCATCTCCACCAACAGGAAGCTGAGCATTGCCAAGGTGAGCCCTCCTCCCAAGGCCTCTTAAGCTGTGCTCCCCCCGGGTGTACTCAGAGTGTCCCTGTGTCCAGATGAAGGGCACGCTGTGGACCAACGGGCTGGCTGCGCTGGTGGCGGCCGGTGGGGCCGGGCTTCACTTCTACGTAGGATTCACGTACCCTTCCTGTCACACCAACGACGTCTGCTTCTATCTGGTGAGACCTCTGGTCCCGTTCTACTCATTTAATGTGTCGTATACGGAAAGGATACACAGTATGTAGTCGTAGACTGAAGGGGCCCTGGTCTGTCTGTCTGTCTGCAGGGCCTCGGTGAGATGGCCCTGGTTGGTCTGTCTGTCTGTCTGTCTGTCTGTCTGTCCTCAGTGAGATGGCGCTGGTGGGTCTCTGTCTGTCTGACTGTCTGTCTGTGTGCCTGTCTGTCTGTCTGCAGGGCCTCAGTGAGATGGCCCTGGTTGGTCTGTCTGTCTGTCCTCAGTGAGATGGCGGTGGTGGGTCTCTGTCTGTCTGTCTGACTGTCTGTCTGTGTGCCTGTCTGTCTGTCTGCAGGGCCTCAGTGAGATGGTGCTGGTGGGTCTTCACGGGCTGGAGCTCGTGGTGGCTCTCCTGGTCGTGTTCTTCGCTCACAGAGCCCTGAGCTCCTCACCTTGAGAGGTTAGCAGTGCTCCCCTGTGATGTCACCCACAGAAGGGCATTTCATTGGTTGAAAATACAAGGACAGAAAGAGGGGCGGGGTTGGGAAGGCTGTCAGTCTGGAACCTTTTCTTTCCTTGACTATTCTATACAGGCCTTTTCTAAAGGATCATTGTTAATGAATAGATACAGATTGGAATCTGGTCTTATATAATTCAGAAGTATCCCTCCATGTTTACTCATCTAAGTTGCATTGTCTTTTGTGGTTTTATTAGCAACCAAATGAAAACAAGAAATGAAACAAAGTAAGAAGAACCAACATATGCCCTCTTCTGTGTTTCTACTCGATGCTCTACTATTAAAGGGACAGTAAGGCCAAGCGTGTGTCTGTTGGATTTTAAACATGCTTCTCTGTCTTAAATGATCCTCAACATTGTGATCTCTGCCATTGGGTCATTGTTTATTTTGAGAGCAGGCGTGTAAAGTGCTCTGATTCCGCCCGTCCATCCCGTGTTGCTCTCTGCTCACAACTCGAGTTGTGTTTTCATCGCCTTGTCCAACCTCCCTCCCGGAGCTCTCTGATGGTCTTTTAACTTGAGCTGAAACAGGGGCTTCACTCCGAGTGTAGATCTGCTGTAAGATGGAAGAGCTGTAAAGACGGGGAGGCAGAGTAGAAAGGAGCAGGAGAGAGCAAGATATAGAACATATACAACCCACTGTCCCCCTCCCCTCTGCCCCCCCCTGACGCTGCACCTCCACAGAGAAGGAATGAACTCGTGCACCAGAGCTGGAGCTCAGCTATGATAGGTGATTGACAGGCAATGTGGATTTCCCCGGACCAATCAGGGAAGAGATGCCTTGATTCGTCAGAAATTAGCCAAATATTCTCACAGAGGATTTCAGTCCCATAAAGCTTGGTTATGGATGGCTGTGGCATGTCTAACAAAACACTCAAATTATCGTTCAGAGCTTACCGACAGCACATGTTGTGTCACATAAAACGATATATTAAGAACAACAAAATACATGATGAAAGGTAGCACTAATATAGTGCAACCCTTTATAGCTTTCATGAAATTCTGGTATATATTAATCTTATATTATTATTATTATTATATTTTATTGTAAATCCTTTTTATTTCTAGGGACGACGGATGAGCAACTTCCAGCCCAAGATTTCAAACAAGAAGCACTAATTTGTTTACATTTCGTAAGTGTTGAGAATGCTAAGACTCTGACACACACAGGTAACATTTTTTACGGACTAGACATGATATAGTCTGTCTCTCATCAGTGTTCATATCGTTGAGGTATTTTAAAAGATATGTACTGTCTAAGACTATTTAACTTCCTATCTATCTATTTTTTATAAATACTTTCAAAATAAGTGTGTTTTTTCACAGGGTTCTATTTATCTGTCAAAATAATTGTTGTTATTTGTATTTAATTCATCCGATATTAACATTTATTTTATATAATCACAAAACTAATATTGAGTTGGTGACAATATTTTAGGCTGAAATATATATATACAGTATCTCTTGTACATTTTACCATTTTCATTGCATTAATTTTACACTTTGCATTATTTGTATAGTTATCCCTAATAAAAAAAAATATGCCCTGGTTTATTTTATTATTTTCTGCTAATAAGACATAAATCCTTGGTGCAGTTGATCATCGATATACTACGTTTACCGCTGCAGTCTCTGCTCGATGCTGTACTCCTGTTCTTATCCATCTCCCTGGTGTTGGCTGCAGTTCTGAAAACGATGTTCTTCTTTAAAAGAAGGCAACACAAATACAGGAAGCCCCCCCACCGCTGTAAAATCTGCTCCAGAGGTCTCCTCTGCAGGAGAGCCAAGAGAGGACCCTGAAGAAAGAGAAATACTCCTAACCCTAGCCTAACCCTGACCCTTACCTCGAACTAACCCTCATCTAACCCTTTCTTATTTAGGAAGACCACACGTAGGATGACGTGTCAAACAGTTCATATTGCAACGTGTAAAATAATTTGTTACGCAATCGTGTAATAAATGTTGGCAATTTTGGATTATGCAATGGAGGAAGAGGCATGAATTTAAGCCCCCACCGTCTGTGGATCTCATGTAAACTGAACTCTGCGGGTAACATCGAGGTTTCATTCTTTATCAACAGGTTGCTATTCTTAATTTTACTCTTAGACCAGATAAAGGATAGGGTGTTGATTATACATTGGCTCGCGTTGCCAATTCCATTCCCATATGTAATTGCCTAGTCACTAGGCGTGAAGCAGTCTCTGCATCTCAGACATCGCTTCCGCAGGCAACTCTGTCCCCTTTTCTCCCGTTCATTCCAACCCGTGAGCAACGCTAGTCTCCCTTCTCTTCCGAATGCATTTTTGAAAAAAAAGAATAAGAATCAGTTTCTAAAATCCTTAAATGTGAAGCATGCCTCCGAATCGTGTGATGCGTCCGATCAGCTGCGTTTTTGGGGATAAAATAAGAGCGATGACATGACAGTAGTCATCGCTCTTATTTGCGACCATTTGCGACCGAGAAGCCTGGTCGCAAATGGAATGAGAAAGCGCACAGCCTTATCTGAAAGCGCAGGATATTCGCTGCGTCGCTGCATCCAAAAGTCCAGAAATGTCTGGCCTGAAGGCAGACTTCAACGTCTCGTCACAGGACGATTTTGCACAATTTTTGCTTCCCCTACTCATCGTCACAGGCAGTTAGTCAATGCAGGTTTAAGATCATTGCATATGATGGGTACATGCAAAACATTGTTTTAACGGTTGCTTCATCTTCAAAAAATTGCTTCAAAAAATCGTTCATACTCCGCGTACCACTAGAGGGCGCTCGCGTACCACCAGTGGTACGCGTACCACAGATTGAGAACGGCTGGCCTAGTGTAAGTTCTTATCATTCATATAAAGTATGCAGCCTATTAACAGCGAGCAATTAGTAGGCTAGTCTATACTATGCATAGTATATGATTACATTCTCATGTTGGACCAAAAGCAGCCTTCTCCACATAATCCTAGCCCTAACACATCAAGGCTGTATGATTGAAAGCCCCATGCTGCAGATGCAAAACGCTTTTGGTTTTTCTATCTAGATCCACATCTGAGGTCATAGTGTGAATCTAAGATGTCTGGGAGCCTTGATTTGAGGATGGAGAGCGGAGAGAGAGAACAATTGGCTTCTCCCCAGAATGAACCAACAGCCTCTGAGGGCCTCGGAAAGTTCCAGCGATTGAAGCCCACAATACTCGGACACTGGTTGCAGAATCTCATCTCTATATCTCTCTGCATTGAGATTGCCTCCAATGATGACGAGCCTCGTTTTCCAGTGAGGGAGAAGCCGCCCCACACCATCACACTGCCTCCACCAAGATGTTATTCTATCGGTGCAGCAATCAGCATAGCGTTCTCCGCGTCTTCTCCACACTTGACTCTACGATCC
Source organism: Gadus chalcogrammus (assembly GCF_026213295.1). Lineage (NCBI taxonomy): Eukaryota > Metazoa > Chordata > Actinopteri > Gadiformes > Gadidae > Gadus > Gadus chalcogrammus. Next base: position 1,248,309 of record NC_079425.1, read on the forward strand.
AACTGCCGTAGGCAGAATCCGGACTCTTGAACATGACGTTCCTCCACATGTCCAGGCTCTAGTGCACGTGTTGCCGACACCAGCGCACACGGGCCTGACGCTGAAGGGCAGTCATGGCAGGAGTCTGGCAGCCCTATGAGACCGGAGATTGGCTGCGTGTAGTCTGTTCCGGATTGTCTGGCCATATCGTCCTGCAAACCTTGACCGCAAATCTGTAGAAGACAGCCTACGGCACCTATGGGCTGACAGGGTGATGAAATGGTCTTCTTGGGACGCCCACTTCGCGGCCTGTCTTTGACATCCCCCGTTATATGGAACTTGGCCTTCAGTTTGGAGAGGGTACTATGGCTCACTCCAAATGATGCCGCAACTTGGTTTTGTGGAACAACAGCTTGAAGTTGCCCTATCGGGTAAACTGTGCATGCATTGCTATAGGAATTACAGTGCAGTCTTCCTACAGCTCCTGGCGTTGCTGTTGGGCCACAAATTCTCATTCTCACGCAGTCTCACTCCTCTTCCTCTTCCTTCTTCTCTCTGGCTGTTGACCGCGAACGTTCATGTGCACTTGGGAAACAGCCGATTGGGAATCTAAAAGTTCTTCACAGCAGGGTATTTTTAATCAGATAAGAAACAGTCAGAACTAAACAGAACTTAGTAGGATCAGTTTCAAGTTTTCAGGCCTTTATTTCCTTGATCCCTATCACCTACTATCCTTTTGCTTTTATTTATGAGAAGCACATACAGTATTGCCACTGTATGGAAGGAAACACTTCCCCTTATCTAGAGCTGGTTTACCAGTAGGCCTACACAACGTTTAAAACTGAGCAAAGTCATGCCAATAGTAAAGTATTTGATATGATGATTGATTCTTTTATATTGAGTAAAACGTTCATGTTCCGCCATGTTCATGCGCGTCACTAGTAAACCATACGTCACCAACTGGGCGTCTCTGTTATCAAAATCTGGCCCGAGTTGCTGAACGGAAGTAGAATCATAACAGAGTCATGGGGTGTCGTTCACACGAACTTTTCGACGTCGCAAATGTGTTTCCCCCATAATTTCCAGCGACGTGAATGCGCCACTAAAGCGGAAAACCTGAACGAATTGTGGACGAGGCAACAGAGGAAGAGCCATACTTACACCGTCTGTGGATCTAATTTAAACTGAATTCTGCGGTAACAACGAGGTTTAATTCTTTATCAACAGGTTGGTATTCTTAAATTGACTCTTAGACAAGACAAAGGACAGCGTGTTACCATATGTAATTGCCTGTTCGTTTTTAAAATTGGGTTAGGGTTAGGGGGAATACTAGATTCTGATTGGCTGCAGGGTGTACATTAACCCTTGATATATGGACACCCAGTGGCGGACTCGGACTGTTTGAAGGGCAGGGGCGAAAAAATAAAAAGGGCACATTCTGGACAACATGGGGCCCCACCAGCGGACACAGTGGCTTTTCTAACTTGATGGTGTTTTGTTCCCCCAACGGAGCCCTAAAGGCAGCGCTGCCTGGAAGGTCCTATCCCCTAACCTTAGCAAGCGCTGCCTTGAAGGTCCCATTCGGGGCACTTGTTACATCTCCATGTAGCACTTAAAAGAATAGTTGGGCTCATAATTTAAACGGGGGGTCTGGGGGTCTTCCCCCAGAAATAAAAATTACTTCATAGACACTGTTTCCCCTTATTTTAGTGACTTTATAAACACCAAAATGAGTTGTTCACATCATTGTGCACTTTCACATTTTAGCCAAAGAAAGGAGGATGCCTTACTGCTTTCATCTTTACTAACATTTAAGTAAAAATTAGACTGGAGAAAATTCAATTTGCCGCTACCATACAGTCTTTGACCGCTGACAGCCAGCTACGGAAACATATAAGGAAGTTTTCCTTCATGTTGAGGTGATAGCTGACCATTATCGTCTCTCTTGCATGAAATTACCTACACTTGAATGATCTTGAACGCTCAAAAAATTGATATACATTTTAAACGGATTATCCAAACTGAAAATATGACGTTTTTCTAACTTGGCATCTAATTGCGCTTTTCCACTATGGGTACTGACATACTCTTAATCCGCTTTTTGCTTCGTTATCCGATGGAGATTTAAGTACCACTCGATGTAGCTGTTTGTCATGGCGACGCCACATGAAAGCAACGCCTCGCATTCCCCGTTCGTCAGCTACCAAAGAGAGGAACGTCTGCTCAATAGCAATAGCAAATAGCAATAGCTAACCAGAACATGTTTTTTTCGGTTTGCCATATTCTTGCTCCAGAAGGCACATCATCATCATCAGGGGCAACCTTTAGGGCACTCATTAATTTTTGTTCACGTGTAAAGGGCAGCCAATAAGGCACTTTCTCTAATTTTCACCACCATAGAGGGCACTTTAGCACACTTTTTCAACCATGGGGGCACCAGATGGGCAGTAGAAGGGCACCAGACGGGCGGAAGAGCACTAGAAGGGCACTATATGGACCAGACGAGCAGAAGGGCACTATCAGGGCACTAGAAGGGCACTGGAAGGGCACTGGAAGGGCCCTGGAAGGGCACTGGAAGGACCAGACGGGCAGAAGGGCACTATCAGGGTACTAGAAGGGCACCAGAAGGGCACTAGAAGGACCAGACGGGCAGAAGGGCACTATCAGGGTACTAGAAGGGCACCAGACGGGCAGAAGGGGACTATTTGGGCACTAGAAGAACCAGACGGGCAGAAGGGGACTATCAGGGCACTAGACGGGCAGAAGGGCACTATCAGGGTACTAAAGGGGGCACCAAAAGGGCATCAGACGGGCAGAAGGGGACTATAAGGGCACTCACTAAGGCACGTCATTGAATTTTCCTCTAGTTTTCGACACTCTTGAAGGGCACTTTAGCGCGCTTTTTCAACCATTGAGCCACGAGGGGGGGGCGGTCACCCCCCTGAGTCCGCCACTGTGGACACCTGTAGTTCCAGTCAAATTGTCTGTTCACTGTGTTCAGCAATCAATTCGCGGAGGTTCTAAAGGTACGGCCACACTGAACGCGTTACGCCCGTAACGAGCCTTATCTTTTGCTTGATCATTAATGTGTCACAAAAATGGTTCACCGCGCCTATACGCAGCTAGATGAGCCCGCCCAAAACTTATTTTCCCCCGCTACTTTTCTTTTGCTCGACAAATATGGCTGAGTTCACTACCATCGCTGGGCTGTGTTTGCTGTGGGAGTTCGAGGAGAATAGGAAACCCAAACGCTGCTGTGTTTGGGTGCATGATAGAACTTAGATCGGGCCCAGAAAAATCAAGCCCGACCCGGCCCGAGCCCGTGCACGTTCTGTCCGAGCCCCGCCCGGCCCGACACATTAACTGGAGACCGAGCCCGATTTCAACCGGACATTTTTTTAATACATGTGTTACTTTGTACATATTTGTTACTTAGGCCTACTTTGCTAAATCTATATGTAAGGGATAATGAATAGAACGCCAGTCATTATCGGGAAAATAAGCCCCGACAGGGCGAAAAGGACTTGCTCCGCGCGTATTTTACACGCGTTTTGATGTTTCAAAACGGCGTTTTATACGTAAAAAGCTGCGCAGTTTTTGCGCATTACAGCGTAAAAAACAATTTTTTTTTCACATTTTACGGCGTTATGTAGGTGGAACGTGACATAACGAGGTCGTTTTCTGGCAGGGTTGGCTTGCCATACGTTGGTGCGTTGGGTGCGTTATTTAGGTGCTTAAAATGCGCCTAACGCGCTGCTTTAGCGCATGTAACGCATCTATGCGCCTAAACCAATGGTTCCCTATGCAAAAATGCAGATTTTCTATGCCTCTAGCGCGTAACGCGTTCAGTGTGGCCGTACCCAGGCCTCCGCGTCGTCCATTAATTCCTGATAATGGACCCCTCGTCAGGCATTATCCATTACTTGTTATGCGAGTATATGATTACATTCCCATGTTGGACCAAAAACAGCCTTTTCTACATAATCCTTACCAAAACACATCAAGGCTGTATGATTGAAAGCCCCATGCTGCAGATGCAAAACGCTTTTGGTTTTTCTATCTAGATCCACATCTGAGGTCATAGTGTGAATCTAAGATGTCTGGGAGCCTTGATTTGAGGATGGAGAGCAGAGAGAGGGAACAATTGGCTTCTCCCCAGAATGAACCAACAGCCTCTGAGGGCCTCGGGAAGTTCCAGCGATTGAAGCCCACAATACTCGGAGTAAGAGATCTAACACACACACACACACCCACACACACACACACACACACACACACAGAGATATTTGTAATCCAGTGATAATTATTGATTATAATAACATTGATTCTGTAATCTCCCAACAGGCGATTGAAGTAACAATTGGGATCTTCATGGCACTGACCGCAATCACGTATCTGGCTGTCGATGTCGGGCCTAACCTAACAGCAATCCTCTTCTGGGGAATCCTCATCGTAAGTAACCTTTAGGTGAAGTCTCAATGCATTATTTAAACTACAGCTGTTCCTTAATAGCCTATGCAATGTGTATGTGTCTATGCACTCTTTAGTAGCCTATATAATGTGTATGTGTCTCTTTAGTAGCCTATATAATGTGTGTGTTGTCTATGCACTCTTTAGTAGCCTATATAATGTGTGTCTATGCACTCTTTAGTAGCCTATATAATGTGTATGTGTCTCTTTAGTAGCCTATATAATGTGTGTGTCTATGCACTGCACTCTTTAGTAGCCTATATAATGTGTGTGTCTATGCACTCTTTAGTAGCCTATATATTGTGTATGTGTCTGTTTAGTAACCTATATAATGTGTGTGTCTATGCATTCTTTAGTAGCCTATATAATGTGTATGTGTCTCTTTAGTAGCCTATATAATGTGTGTGTCTATGCACTCTTTAGTAGCCTATATAATGTGTATGTGTCTGTTTAGTAGCCTATTTAATGTGTGTGTCTATGCATTCTTTAGTAGCCTATATAATGTGTATGTGTCTATGTAGCCTCACTCTTTGGTAGCCTATATAATAGTAAAAAGCCTTTTCCTATCTGTTTGGATCCTTTATATATTTTTGCATCATGAAGCAGCCTTCCTTTGCCCGCTTCATCGCAATATATTGGATCATTTTCTTATTGAAAAATCTGGATTGATGTACAATCTGAGTTTGGTCTCCCAGTGTTGGGGTGAGTTTGGTCTCCCAGTGTTGGGGTGAGTGTGGTCTCCCAGTGTCGTGGTGAGTTTGGTCTCCCAGTGTCGTGGTGAGTTTGGTCTCCCAGTGTTGTGGTGAGTTTGGTCTCCCAGTGTTGTGGTGAGTTTGGTCTCCCAGTGTTGTGGTGAGTTTGGTCTCCCAGTGTTGTGGTGAGTTTGGTGAGAGTGGTGAGTCCAGCTCCACTAAGGAGCAGGTCAGGGTTAGTATAGTCTGGTCCTCTTGCTCTATGAAGCCGGCTGGCGTGTGGCTGTAGAGCAGCTCCTGCTAGGATTGGAGCAGAGCCACACATCCTGATTCACTGCTCAGTACTTCCTGTTTACCAGTGGCACCAAAGAGTTCTGGTGATGTTGTCCCCTACAGTACATCCCTGCTGGGGGTCTGACCATCGCTGCTGACAGGAAACCCACCAGGGCCAAGGTGAGCCAACAGCAGTCAGGAAATGACTCTTACTTTCTGTCTCCAAAGTTCTCAGCCTGTGGTCGTATTGTAGAGGCCTCGATGTGTTAAATCCTCAGCATTAACTCCATCTTCTTTGGGTGGGTTCAGTGGTAACTGTTGTTCCTGATGGTTTCAGGTGTGCGCTGCGTTGGGGATGAATGTGCTGGTGGCTCTCTCGGCCGTCGCTGGAAGTCCTCTTCATGGCTTTGCTATTGTAATATTTGGGTTTGAAGAGTGCGTAACTCTGGTAAGAATGTTTAACCATTGTGTATTTTGCTAAGATATGATATTCTTCGTCTCTATTTAATCCATGTTCATTTTCCACTAAAAAAACGATATAATGCAATATAATACAATAATCTTTTTGTTTTGTCACAGTGTCACAGTGAATTTGTCATGCTGGCAGCGTCCATCTTGCTGTTCATCATCTCTATAATCGTTGTTGCATCTGCAGTGTCTGCTCTGTGTTCCTCTAGAAAGGTAAGGCAGATGTCTGCAGTTTCTGCTCTGTGTTCCTCTAGAAAGGCTGCTCTGGGTACCTCTAGAAAGGCTGCTCAGGGTTCCTCTAGAAAGGGTGCTCTGGGTATCTCTAGAAAGGCTGCTCTGGGTTCCTCTAGAAAGGCTGCTCTGGGTTCCTCTAGAAAGGCTGCTCTGGGTTCCTCTAGAAAGGCTGCTCTGGGTTCCTCTAGAAAGGCTGCTCTGGGTGCCTCTAGAAAGGCTGCTCTGTGTTCCTCTAGAAAGGTAAGGGACACATCTGATAGTTGTTAGACAATCGATCAACGGTCCACTGAGAGGAACCACAGTGGTTGTGTCATTTTGGAAGCGGTTCTTTAAGTTTGATTCGGAGGTATTGCATTCATTGGGGTAATTGTTACATGAATCACCCTTACATTGCAAATTTAATATGTGAAGCAAGCTTTGTTTTGTAAGGAGGTGGATCGACCGACTCTGTAAAGGAAGTCTAACTTTGAGCCTCATGTAGCCATGATCTGTGTGGATGAATAGATGATGAGCCAATAGCCAATAGGAGTCGTTCTAATGTTCTCCTCTGCTGTTGCCTCTCTGTTTCTGTGTCTCACTCTCTTCTCTCTTCTCTTTTTATTTCAGCCATCAAAAGAACACACAGTCATCTAAGAGGAACTTTTTGTTGGTTCTTTCAATCCCTATGTGAAAAAATATTATACTTCAACTACACTTTTGAAAGGATGTACTAAGTCCACTTTTAGTATGTAACTGTATTCTGTACTAATTTCGTCGCATTCAAGTATACCAAAGTGTACTAAGGTATACCTTAAGTCAGTGCTATTCAAATACAAATTCAGTTGGGCCAGTTTTTCTAAACAAGAAATTCAGTTGGGCCAGACATTTTCAGCAGCAAGTAATGACACATTTTGGACCAACACAAACATGTATTGAAAAACACAAACGTTTTATTAATTGTCATATCTGAAAAATTACATTAATTCATCTTTGGTGAAATCTGACCAAGGCAAAACTCTGAAAACCAAATAGTGCACAATATTAGGCCTGTCAACAGCCAGTTTCCTTTTAGAAACAAAATAAATATTTGTCGTATCTGACCAATAAGCAAAACACAAGGTGCATCGAAAACAAAATAGTGCCCATTTATCTGAGGTTTCCTTATTTAAATAAATAAAATAAACATTTCGGTCACATATTAAAACAAGAATATCCCCCTGGGATCGATATGCCAAAGTGGATGAAAAAAACAGAACTAGGCATATTAAAGCTTAGTAAACAAACCAAAAAAAAAAATATCTAAGTAGCTTAACACAAATGAATACTTTGTTGCACACTTAGTTACACATCCTCTTGTTGCTATGTATGCAACAGTTTCACTGCTGAGTTCTCAGTGATATTTTGTGCTGAATGAGAGCAGTCATTCTGGGCTCATAAGATGTCAATGCAATCCGAAGGCATTCATGAAGTGTGTACTGTCAGACAGTGAGCAAAGAGAGCTTTGTTTTTAATTGATTTCATGTGTGAGAAGCTTAATTCACATGTGTATGTTGAGCCAAACATACTTAGCACGAGGACTGCTACTCTCTTGACGTTAGGGAACTGATGTGGGTTGACATCAGTCCAAAACCTGGCAGGCCCGTTGGTGCGCAGCTCCTGTGCCATGATTAAGGATGTCCGCATGTCCACAAGTTCGGGAATTCATTTCCCCTTGTCAATGGGAACGGCCACCTCCTTTGCTCTGGCGGATAAAGCCCCTTCTATTGCGACAGTGAACGGGTCTCTGGCAAAACACATCACCTTTGTTGGCAAAGCAAGTCCATCCAATCGACCATCACAGCGGTAATGCTTGCCGGGGATGAGATGCATTTGCAGAGCGTCGGCAAATGCAACATTCGGCCTGTGCTCAAGTCAGTCCCGAAAAGATCCAGTTTGGCTTGGAATGCGCGCATCTGTTCCACCAGTTCAATGACAGTTTTGTCTCTGCCTTGTAGTCCCACATTTAAGTCATTCAGGTGTTTGAATATGTCACTGAGAAAGCTGACATCGCCAATGAAGTTGTCATCCAGCATTCGGTTCAAGTGTGTTTCGGCCTTCTTATGCTCGCTGCTGCGGGGGAAGGCTGTGATTTCCTCTCTAGATCACAGAAACGCTCAACGCTTTGCCTTTGGACAGCCCCCTGACGTCGTTGTGCAAAAGCAGGTCATGGTGCTCAGCAGACATGTCTGACAGCAGCATGCGGAATAAGCGCTGTTGGAGGCTTTATGTGGAGCGGATACAATTAATTGTCGCCATCACGCTGTCCATTGTCGAGTTGAGCTCCCCGCTTAGTTTTGCTCACAATACCATCTGATGCACAATGCAGTGTAGGGATATCATTTGAGGTGCAACAGCAGACCAACCTGCAGCCAAACCATTAACTTTTCCTGTCCCAAGCCCCATTCGTTACAAGCATGCACACACGTCTCATATCACGGCCATTGTCTTCAAAAAAAAAGTTGAAATCTTGTCAGAGTACCTCGCTTGTTGTGTATCCTTTTAACTGTAGTAAGCTGAGCAGTTCTTCTCTGTAGCATTTGCCGTAAAAAAAAAAGACATATATGCACAGTTGGGCGGTATCCGTCTTATCTGTGGACTCATCTACTTCTATAGACGTGACATCAGCTTTCTTCAGGTCTTCCAAAAGCGTTTCGAACACATCAGTAGCAAGAAGTTGAACCCTGCGAATATTTGAGGTGTCTGACAGGGGTACCTTTTTAATGGCAGAGGTCACGCTTGTTTTTAGTTTGTCGTCATTTATAACCTCGTTCACGACGACCGGCATGCACTCTTTCGCGGTTTCAGAGTCTGTAAATGGCCTTTTCTTTTTTGCCAAGATCCATGACACACAAAGGGAAGCAGCTGTAGCTCTCTCTTGGTCCGTGCATGTCCGCATCATAGTAGCACAGCTCCGGTTGTAAGATGCCAGCTAACTCTGTATCCTTGCAGCACTCTCCTGAGATCCCTCGGGAAAGCTTGAGTGCACATTATAATCTTTAAGTACCGCAACACACTCATTACAAATTAAACACATCGGTTTGGCGTTTGGATTTGGCGGCAAATGAATAAATACTTGTCAGTCCAGGTTGGGTGGAACCAACGGTTTTCAGCGTCCGCTTGGCGTTTTGGAGTTGACAAAGCCATGTTAGATTAGATCAGACGACTCGCCTTCAATCACTTTCTTGACAGACCATGGACATGTGAAACACAACAACGCGCGGAATTGAGGGTTGAATGATGCTAGATTCCTGTTGCTAGGTTACGCTGAGTGTTGCATTCATGACCTGTACTACTGTAGGAATTTCTGAAGGCAAGGCTCGCTTTATTTCTTTTACTTTTCTGTGCGCTTTTTGCGGGACAACGGGCTGGGCCACTCGGAATGTGCTTCTGGGCCGGATGTGGCCCGCAGGCCGCCATATGAATAGACCTGCCTTAAGTACTATTATAGATATACTCTGTGTTGATAAGTGTTAATAGTATGCTAAAGTGGCACAACTTTTGACAACCTTTAAGTGACCTGAAGTACACCAGTGAAAAGTATGATTTCTAGCATTCAAAACACACTTGCAGTCAATTGCATTATATCACCAGTGTGTTTGTAATATACTTAGAAAGGCATTGCGGTTCTATTGATAGCATGTTAGTCTATTTTGAGTGCACTATTATCATACTTCTGTCATATTTCAAATTAAATTCAAATACACTTTCTGACTATATTTAGTACTTTTAAAGTGTGCAATTATGTTAATAAAAATGTATTTTAATATGTATAGTAAATTTGTGTCCCAATTTAAGCATCAAAGGCATGTACTTTAAGTAAAATCTTATTATACTATAATTTAGAATGGAAGTGTCTATGAAGTGTATTTTATCACTGCTTATACTACAGAATAGAGTATATTTTGAACACACTATGACTATATTTAGTATTTTTATCACAATTTAAGCATCAAATGCAAGTACTTTAAGTATAATGTGATAATACTATAATGTAGAGTGGAAGTGAATATGAAGTGTATTTTATCACTACTAAATACTACAGAATATAAGTATTTTTTGCTTTGATGTTGCAGAGATATTGTAACCTTCTTGTGAAGGATTGTTGACAATAATGCACGCTGTATTTACACAATGTTTTTTATAATATTTATCTTATTTACAATATTGTTGCATCTATTTGTGTTTGTTAAAAACACCTGCCAGAGTCAAATTCCTTGTATGTTGTTCATACTTGGCTAATAAAGATTCAGATTCTGATTAACCCATCACATGAATGTAAAGTTTATACATATTTACTATAGTAAATGAGAGTCTTGTTTCAACTTCTTCATGTTTGTGTGACCGGCTGAATCTGTGTATTTTTCTTAAGTAGAGACGTGACCAAGGATCTCAGTCCGGACTCGGGAAATCCGACGTCCATTTATGTTTGCCGCTGAAGATAAATATAAAACGGCTTCCTTTCAGGAAGTGCCCTGAAAACAATCCTCCAACTCCTCTTCCCAAGAGAATAAGTCTACGTTTACACGATGACGGTGTGAACAGAAGACGCAAAAGTGGCGTCGCGTCTTCACTTTTTATTCCGCGTTGAGACGAGCGTTTTCGGGAGGAAATCTGCGTGCATACGGTGACGCAAAAGTGTGTGGAATTCGATTTGGTATGCATGCCAGGCGGCTAGGTGGTGCTGTGATACACTATCACACAACACCGCCATGTCTGAGCGCATGCGTAGAATCTTCCTTCTCTTATCCGTGCCGCAAAAACCAAAAAGATCCTTCTCTGTTCAGTAATACTATTTGTACATATCCTGTACATTTCGTGGAAAGACTCCTGTACGCTTGTTAGAGCTGCCAGAGCAGCTTGAAGGTCCGACGCATGGAAATAATCTGACATGTTTGTTTATTTCCTTGTACTGGAGTGGCACATGTATGTGACGTAAACGCGTACTCGACGTGAGCAGATCTGAGCAGTGTTTTGCGTCTTGGCAGTGTAGACGGAAACGCTACGGCGGAGCGTATTCAGCTTTTCCACTCTGGAGGGTGGTTTCAGATTTATGCGTTTTCATGCCCCAAAAACGCCGTCTCCGTCTAAACGAAAAGCACTTCCGATAAAATATTTTGTCGTTTTTACCCGCAAGCGTCCTCGTGTAAACGGGGCCTCAGAACAAAAGGGCCACGTGCATACAACTTTATCACAAAAAGGTTTGAAGTCAAAGAAATAAGACATACCTGAAGATAAATATAAAACAACAGCTTCCTTTCAGAATGTGCCCTTTAACTATCCTCCAACTCCTACACAAAGCACACAGAGGGGGAGGGCTACTAGCATGACTACACCAAGGTCAGGGGCAGGCCAGCATGTCGTAATAAAATATAACGTTCTCCAAAACACTGCAATCTATGCATTGATGTTTACATGACACATCCATTAAACAATGTATAGTCAAAATAATTAATATAAAGAATGGTAAACTATAATTTGGTTAAAGACTTGATCACAAAATGGGGGGAAATAAATGCACACACCACTTCCCAAGAGAATCAGAACAAAAGGGAAGAGGGCAGGGGGGGGGGGGGGGGGGGGGGACAGCAAACATGGGGTTCTCAGAGATGTGGGAGGGATTAGGGAAGGAGGTGGAGCTAAATCAAAGAACAAAATCAAATAGAAAGGGGCACATAAGGCAGCTGGAAAGCTAAACTTCAGGTAATAAAACTGTAAAAGGCAATTTTGTGTAATTATAACTAAAGGGATATTACACCCTGTTACACTTGCTCTGTTAAGTTGTTAATTAACAATAGGCATGAACCAAAATTCTCTCTCTGAAGTTTGTTTATTAACTCAATGCGAACAGCATTGAGTTAGCATTGATTGGACACAGAGGTGGCGCATGTATACAATAGGTACCTATCCTATGAAATACCTTGACAGTAGTTCTTGAGTTAGTTAGCACAATATTGAACAGCTTAAACCATCAGTCGTCTCTTTGAATATATTATATATAAGCCCTTTTCATTACATGAATGTAAAGATTTAATATATTTCATGAGTCTTGTTTCAACTTCATGTTTGCTATGTTGTTAAACAAATGGCATGAAGCATGAAGTAAAATAAAAAGTAGTGGCATTGAACCATGAGGGGAACTTACAGTATGGCCTAATGAGTGCATGATAGTTAATGTTATTTAATGTAATGACGCGTCTCACAGAACGGTTGGTTGAGGTTGGACTTGAACCCCGTTGTCGTGAGGCCGACATAATACCACTGCACTACACATACACCGAATGGTTTATGTCTTGGTTGGTTGGTTGGGTTTTTCCCGCTGGGCGCATGTCTGGCCTTGGGGCGCTACTGCTGGAGAGTTGGAAGTCTCTGTTCCAGCAGCAGCTGTCGAAGACAGACAGGATGTCTGTCTTCGACATCAGTCAGGGTTAGGTACCTTGTCAAGGACACCTCGACACTCTAGGAGAAGCCGGGGATCGAACCAGCAACCTTCAGGTTACCAGCCAACCCGCTCTACCTCCTGAGCTACTGCCGCCCCTAAATGGATGAATTCATTGAATTCATGAATCCATAAAGACAAGGTTTCTCTTTACAGGATTCTGAAATCAGGTTATATGTTAGGTTTGGATTGGTCAGAGATGGTTAGTTTAGGTGTGAGGTCAGAATGGTTAGTTTAGGTGTTCGGTTAGAGATGGTTACCCAGAGAGCAAACAGTCATTGAAACTATGTCAAATCAACATTCCGTTGACAACATTAAATCATTGAATCAATTATTTTTTAACTATAAGCGTCTACTTATGCATTAGCACTTTGTATTTATTGCATTGTATTTTTATTCTGTGTCCTTCCACCACGGCTGTTTTTGCAACAAACTAATTTCTCCTACGGGGGATTAATAAAGTTCTATCTTATCTTATCTTATCTAAACCTCTAGTACCTAAACTAACCATCTCTAGACTCTAGTACCTAGCGTCTATATATATATATATAATATATATTAGGCTAAAGTAATAACTTTTATGTGACTTTGCGGATGGTTGTGAAGTGTGTGAAGAAGGTTTCCTGTTGTACGCGTCAGGACGGCTTCTGGAGGAGTTATGAACGACATGAATCATAGAACAGGCCGACACATGTTTATTGTAAGAAATAACTTTGAGTTGGTTAACGGGAATGGAATCACAGTGATCTGAATAATCACAATTCATAATAATTAATAACATAATAATTAATTCATCATTATGTTGATTGATTTCCTCTGTTACTAAACCCAAACCCTGGAATCAAACCCTAACACCTTTCTATACCCTGCGTGAATATGTATAAACCGATACGTCCCAAACAGTGAGGGTAGACTAATACACAGACAGGAATGAACAGCATTGACTAAAACCAAAAGTAATAGAATTACACAACCAACCGTTTGATAGATGATTATTATTTTCCCATGTGATTCTTGTGCAGGTGTTAACATAACAATAATGTCGTAACAATATCATTGATTTCTCTACATGTGTGTTTCTATTACAGACCCTTGTTATCAACATTAAACGTACAATTCCATTCATACCAGTTAACAAGAAAACACACCCACCCCTCACTGTTAATGATCCACAGGCTGCAATGAGACCTTCACCGACCATCCTTACCGTCTATGATACTATACTTGTTATACTTTATATATACACAACTAGATATATTGATCCACATATACATACATGCATGAAAACACTGCCTGCAGTTATATATATATATATATATATATATATATATATATAAATAAAATGTAATTTTTCATTTTCGTCCGCTTATCCGGGGTCGGGTCGCGGGGGGAGCAGCTCAAGCAGGGGGCTCCAGACTTCCCTTTCCCGGGCCACGTTGACCAGCTCTGACGGGGGGATCCCGAGGCGTTCCCAGGCCAGTGTTGAGATATAATCTCTCCACCTAGTCCTGGGTCTTCCCCGAGGTCTCCTCCCCACTGGACGTGCCTGAAACACCTCCCAAGGAAGGCGCCCAGTGGGCATCCTTACCAGATGCCCGAACCACCTCAGCTGACTCCTTTCTAAGTAAAGGAGCAGCGGCTCTAATCCGAGTTCCTCACGGATGGCTGAGCTTCTCACCCTATCCCTAAGGGAGACGCCAGCCACCCTTCTGAGAAAACTCATCTCGGCCGCTTGTACCCACGATCCCAATAAAATAAAATAATTGGGTAATAATCATATAGTAGAACAAAGAAACAAATCAACAGGTATATTACAACAAAATAATACGAGTCCACCTTGTGGTCAATGTATGGAATGACACACATAGTCCACAGAGCAAGAAAACACTGCCAGCAGTTACATTATATATATATATATATATATATATATGATACGGCGTGTTTCTACATACTAGAGACTCTAGCAGGCAAACAGAACTGACGAGGTTACATTAATTTACATGGTTTAGTGCGTGAGGAGACACCACACACTCTAAGAGCTTTGGTCCGGGCTTCACCTGCTGATCCAACACTAAAATAAGGGAACATGTGTTCGGTGAAAGTGTCTTGATGGGTGTAGATGAGAGTCATGTCTTCAGGGTCGTAGAAGGACACCTTCCCTCCATCATGGTCCAGCTGGACTCTGATCCTCTCTGGAGTCCTCTTCAATGTCAGGGTTTGACCAGTACCCTGATTGTACTTTCCACTGTCATTAGATAAACACCAGATTCCTTTAGCTGGTGAAGCAGTACACTCTCCTTTCCTGTCCACTGACTCTTTAGCAACACCTATTCTCCAGGTAGGAAGGTCTCCCACCTTCACCTCCCAGCAGTGTTCCCCTGAGCTGAAGCCCTCAGAACCCAGAACATTACTGTACATAGTGAACCTCTCTGGGTTGTTAGGAACCTTCTGGGTTACATCGCTCTGTCTCACTCTGGTCAGATCATCAGACAGAGAGAGTGAGCCTGATGCAGTGTTTGGGTCCAGAATAACGGGGCTGAAGGTGGTCCTCTGCCCCATCTTCTCACAGACTCTGTGGGCCAGGTTTCCCAGGTGTTTGGCCTCGTCCAGCAGCGCTCCAGGAAGCAGCTGGGGATCAGAACCGGAGAGCAGGGCTCTGGTGCTGGTCAGGGAGCGCGTGGAAGCGCTGAGGAACGACAGGCCGTCCTTCTGCAGGTCTGCTTCTACAGCCGAGAGACTCTCTGAGAGAGACCGGATCTGCTCCTGAAGGGTCTTCCTCTCCAGGAGGATCCTCTTCCTCTTCTGCTCCTCTTCCTCTCCCAGGGCCTTCACTCTGGCCTCCTCTTCCTCTCTCAGGAACCGGTGAAGCTGTTCAAACTCTGCTCTGATCCGCCTCTCGGTCTTCACCCGCTGTTCCTTGAGGTGAGGAACCATGGCCTCATACGTCTCCTCCAGCTCCTGGTGTCTCCTCCTCCTGGCCTGTAGAGCCGTGAGGTCAGGTCTCAGCTGCTGCTTCAGCTCCTGGACTTGTTCTTCTAGAGGAACCACTGTGTGACCCTGGTGGTGAGGGAACTCACACACATGACACACAGCTCTCTGCTCGTCCTTACAGAACCACTTGATATCCTTTAAGTGCTCAGTGCAGACCACCTGGGCCTCATCAGAGGGGCCAGACCTCTGTCTTCCAGCGTAGGAGTCAGCGAGCTCCTTGATGGAAAAGTTAACGACTAGATCCTTTGAGGATTTCCTCTTACAGACGGGACAGTTCTTGTTCTCCGCTTGGCCCCAGAAGTCCTTGAGACAGCTGGAACAGAAGCTGTGGTGACAGCCCAGAGACACCGGGTCCTTGACGATCTCAGTGCACACGCTGCAGGTCAGGAAATGCTTGAGAGGAGGGTTTTCTTCAGCCATTTTAGCGGAGGTATAGACAGGTAGTCTCTCCGGATGCGTTCCTTAGTTCTGAACTCTTTGTTAATAAAATCCAAAGGTGGTCTGTACCCTACGGTTTCGGGAGGTCTAGAAAAGAGAAACTTATATCAATATAACTCGACAACAATAACTAAACTAACACCTATAAAGATATAAATTAGGCCTACGTTGTTTCTAGAATCGGTTGCATTGGCCTCTACGTTACAATCATACTATCGGATACTATCTACCATCGGCAAATTAACATTAACTAGGCCTACAACCCTATCAATTTTGAAATCTACCAAGCCAAATGTTACCTTTGATGGTAATATAACCCAGAATACTAAGGTTATCTTGTAATATGCGTGCTGTGTTCATATATCCCAGAATACTAAAGTTATTAATGTGTATGCACGGTCATCTTCTCTACCTTTATCTAGCTACACATTAGCTTGCCCTGAATATGAGGCTATAAATTATACCAATGACATAACTTTACTCACTTTGGTTCATGTGTGGATTATTTATCGGTCCACCGACAAAACAGAAAATGAATCTTAAGGAATTGGGCGGGTCCGTGTGTGTTACTGTGTTTGCGTATGTTTGCGCGCGCCCTGCGTCTCGCAAGCAGGAAACAACCGTATTGAATATGTCCATGTATGGGAAGCCAACTCCCAGAAATCGACCTCATTCAGCCACGTCGCACCTTTATTACGACGTTAAAAGCGCCTCACATTTTCATTTTCAGATAGTTGTATATGAGTGAAACCGCAGACATCAGCGTGGTCACCGGTCATTCACCTGGTTAACCATGATCAACTCATCTCAGATCTGTGTGTTTACATAACTTTCATGCGTATTATTGTATGGAATTGGTGTGTAGGCTATGATGTTATTTTTAACACCATTTTATTAAGACTTCTTGTTTGAGTTTCAGTTTGAGAAAGCGCGGTTCAGTGGGACTTTGTCTGCTGCAGCCAGGCCGAATGTCAATGTGACTAGGAGGCCTGTTGAGGTAATCATGTACCTAGCTGTGCCTGATGCCTAAGAACAGCCATACAGCCAAACACTATCCTTGTTTTGTAGTTGTACTCCATCAGCTCCGTTCCCCCTCTCTCCCAGCGTCCCTCCAGCCCTGCCGCTGTCCCGTCTGGGAGAAGCACTCCATCAGCTACCCCACCTCGAGTGACGCCCCCTTCCAGTCCCAGCTTCTACAGGCCTGTCTCCCCTTTCTCTCTGCCTCCATCCAGCCCTGTCATGTCGGCTGTGAGGACCAGCTCTTCCCCTCTGGTCAGTGCAACTGTAATAACCTCTATGCAGGTCTTAGGTTCTGTAGCGTGTAGCGGATACATAATCTTTTTCATTTTCTTTATGTAGGTTGTATCAGATAGGAGTCCTGCTCCTCCTGGTCTCCTCCTGGTCTCCTCCTGGTCTCTCCTCCTGGTCTCTCCTCCTGGTCTCTCCTCCCGGTCTCCTCCTGGTCCCATCCTGGTCCCATCCTGGTCCCATCCTGGTCTCCTCCTGGTCTCCTCCTGGTCCCCCCCTGGTCTCCTCCTGGTCTCCTCCCTGCTCCTCCTCTTGCTGCTCCAGATCAGTTCTGGCTGCCGGTGGAACTGAAGGAGACCATTCCCCAGCAGGACCAGCGCTGGATTGCGTCCACGCTGTGGAGGAACCAGCGGCTGCGCCCGGACGTCCAGCTCTGGTATGAGCCACCGGTTCCTGCCCTCCTCTACAGCCAGGTCCCGTCACCAGACCGCTGTGTTATGCACCGGCTCCTGGTGTGGACGCCCTACCGCCGGTAGAAGGTGAGGCTGTCCTGCCCCCAGTGCAAGGGGCAGCTCACCGGGGCCGGCGTCCACAGGAGGGCACGGGAGGTCCTGGACGTGGACAGGTACTACCTGATGGGGCCGGAGACCCTCAGGTGCATCTCCCCCGGTTGGGTTACTAACCACCTGTCCACGAGCCAGAGCGTCCTGGACCAGCTGGGCCAGAGCGTCCTGGACCAGCTGGGCCAGAGCGTCCTGGACCAGCTGGGCCCGGCTCTCCGGGGGGGGGGAGGTCAGATCATGAAAGCAAACATCTTTCTTTATGCAGCTTGATTCATCCTGCCAGTAAATAGCGATACCTCCACCTGCCCCCACCCTGTGGCCACCGGGGTCTTAACTCACACACACTGACACACCGACGGCACCACATGACGGTTGGTCGAGGTCGGACTTGAACCAGCGACCCCGTGGTCATGAGGCGCCGTCAGCCGCTAGCTGGGCGGTGTTCCTTCTGACGCTCACCGTCTGTCCGTCACGACTCTACCACGACGTCATCTGTCTGTGTTCGGCTGGGAGGAGGTTTGTCTTCGGGTTCATTATCTTTGATGGAAGTGTGACGTTTTGATGAGAGGGAAACGGGTAGATTCAACATTTAGAGAAAAAGGTGTGGATATTAAATATTAATTCTGATTTAAAATAACTAACGATGTTTTGTCCAACTCACACAGCGCAGGTTTGAACGGGTCTACATATTGAACAGAATACAATATGTATATATATCTATATATTAGTATTTGGTTCAATATGTATAACCTCTAACACCTAAACTAATCATCTCTAGTACCTAAACTAACCATCTCTAGACTCTAGTACCTAGCGTCTATATATATATATATAATATATATTAGGCTAAAGTAATAACTTTTATGTGACTTTGCGGATGGTTGTGAAGTGTGTGAAGAAGGTTTCCTGTTGTACGCGTTATGAACGACATGAATCATAGAACAGGCCGACACATGTTTATTGTAAGAAATAACTTTTAGTTGGTTAACGGGAATGGAATCACATTGATCTGAATAATCACTATTCATAATAATTAATAACATAATAACATGATAATTAATTCATCATTATGTTCTGATTGATTTCCTCTGTTACTAAACCCTAAACCCTGGAATCAAACCCTTACACCTTTCTATACCCTGCGTGAATATTTATAAACCGACAGGAATGAACAGCATTGACTAAAACCAAGAGTAATAGAATTACACAACCAACCGTTTGATAGATGATTATTATTTCCCCATGTGATTCTTGTGTAGGTGTTAACATAACAATATTGTGTCAACAATATTATTGATTTCTCTACGTGTGTGGTTCTATTACAGACCCTTGTTATCAACATTAAACGTACAATTCCATTTATACCAGTTAACAAGAAAACACCCACACCCCTCACTGTTAATGATCCACAGGCTGCACTGAGACCTTCACTGACCATCCTCTACCGCCTATGATACTATACTCATATATACACAACTAGATATATTGATCCACATATATATATATATATATATATATATATGTGTGTGTAACTGCAGGCAGTGTTTTCTTGCTCTGTGGACTATGTGTCATTCCATACATTGACCACAAGGTGGACTCATATTATTTTGTTGTAATATACCTGTCGATTTGTTTCTTTGTTCTACTATTAGAATATTACCCGATCATTATATATATATATATATAGATAGATAGATAGATAGATAGATAGATAGATAGATAGATAGATAGATAGATAGATAGATAGATAGATAGATATATGATACCGTGTTTCTACATACTAGAGACTCTAGCAGGCAAACAGAACTGACAAGGTTACATTCATTTACATGGTTTAGTGCGTGGGGAGTCACTACACACTCTAACAGCTTTGGTCCGGGCTTTACCTGCTGCTCCAACACTAAAATAAGGGAAGATGTTGTCAGTGAAAGTGTGTTGATGGGTGTAGATGAGAGTCATGTCTTCAGGGTCGTAGAAGGACACCTTCCCTCCATCATAGTCCAGCTGGACTCTGATCCTCTCTGGAGTCCTCTTCAATGTCAGGGTTTGACAAGTACCCTGAGTGTACTTTCCACTGGTATAGGATAAACACCAGATTCCCTTAGCTGGTGAAAGAGTACGCTCTCCTTTCCTCTCCACTGACTCTTTCGCAACACCTATTCTCCAGATAGGAAGGTCTCCCACCTCCACCTCCCAGCAGTGTTCCCCTGAGCTGAAGCCCTCAGAGCCCAGAACCTCAGCGTACTGACTGAACCTCTCTGGGTTGTTAGGAACCTTCTGGGTTACATCGCCCTGTCTCACGCTGGTCAGATCATCAGACAGAGAGACCCAGCGGTGTGCAGTGTTTGGGTCCAGAGTAACGGGGCTGAAGGTGGTCCTCTGCCCCATCTTCTCCCAGACTCTGTGGGCCAGGTTTCCCAGGTGTTTGGCCTCGTCCAGCAGCGCTCCAGGAAGCAGCTGGGGATCAGAACCGGAGAGCAGGGCTCTGGCGCTGGTCCGGGAGCGAGTGGAAGCGCTGAGGAACGACAGGCCGTCCTTCTGCAGGTCTGCTTCTACAGCCGAGAGACCCTCTGAGAGAGACCGGATCTGCTCCTGAAGGGTCTTCCTCTTCAGGAGGATCCTCTTCCTCTTCTGCTCCTCTTCCTCTCTCAGGGCCTTCAATCTGGCCTCCTCTTCCTCTCTCAGGAACCGGTGAAGCTGTTCAAACTCTGCTCTTATCCGCCCCTCGGTCTTCACCCGCTGTACCTCGAGGTGAGGAACCATGGCCTCATACGTCTCCTCCAGCTCCTGGTATCTCCTCCTCCTGGCCTGTAGGGCCGTGAGGTCTGGTCTCAGCTGCTGCTTCAGCTCCTGGACCTTTTCTTCTAGAGGAACCACTGTGTGACCCTGGTGGTGAGGGAACTCACACACATGACACACAGCTCTCTGCTCGTCCTTACAGAACCACTTGATATCCTTTAAGTGCTCAGTGCAGACCACCTGGGCCTCATCAGAGGGGCCAGACCTCTGTCTTCCAGCGTAGGAGTCAGCGAGCTCCTTGATGGAAAAGTTAACGCCTATATCCTTTGAGGATTTCCTCTTACAGACGGGACAGTTCTTGTTCTCCGCTTGGCCCCAGAAGTCCTGGAGACAGCTGGAACAGAAGCTGTGGTGACAGCCCAGAGACACCGGGTCCGTGAAGATCTCAGTGCACACGTTGCAAGTCAGGTAATGTGTGAGAGGAGGAGGGTTTTCTTCAGCCATTTTAGCGGAGGTCTAGATGGGAATACTCTGAACTCTTTGTTAATAAAATCCAGAGGTGGTCTATACCCTACGGATTCGGGAGGTCTAGAAAAGAGAAACTTATATCAATATAACTCGACAGTCGACAACAATAACTAACACCTATAAAGATATCAATCGCGTTGTTACTAGAATGGGTTGCATTGGCCTCTACGTTACAATCATCAGTAACGAATACTATCTACCATCGGCAAATTAACATTAACTAGGCCTACAACCCTATCAATTTTGAAATCTACTAAGCCAAATGTTACCTTTGATGGTAATATAACCCAGAATACTAAGGTTATCTTGTAATATGCGTGTTGTGTTCATATATCCCAGAATACTAAAGTTATTAATGTGTATGCACGGTCATCTTCTCTACCTTTATCTAGCTACACATTAGCTTGCCCTGAATATGAGGCTATAAATTATACCAATGACATAACTTTACTCACTTTGGTTCACGTGTGGATTATCGGTCCGCTGACCAAACAGAAAATGAAACTTATGAAATTGGGCGGGTCCGTGTGTGTTACTGTGTTTGCGTATGTTTGCGCGCGCCCTGCGTCTCGCAAGCAGGAAACAACCGTATTGAATATGTCCATGTATGGGAAGCCAACTCCCAGAAATCGACCTCATTCAGCCACGTCGCACCTTTATTACGACGTTAAAAGCGCCTCACATTTTCATTTTCAGATAGTTGTATATGAGTGAAACCGCAGACATCAGCGTGGTCACCGGTCATTCACCTGGTTAACCATGATCAACTCATCTCAGATCTGTGTGTTTACATAACTTTCATGCGTATTATTGTATGGAATTGGTGTGTAGGCTATGATGTTATTTTTAACACCATTTTATTAAGACTTCTTGTTTGAGTTTCAGTTTGAGAAAGCGCGGTTCAGTGGGACTTTGTCTGCTGCAGCCAGGCCGAATGTCAATGTGACTAGGAGGCCTGTTGAGGTAATCATGTACCTAGCTGTGCCTGATGCCTAAGAACAGCCATACAGCCAAACACTATCCTTGTTTTGTAGTTGTACTTCATCAGCTCCGTTCCCCCTCTCTCCCAGCGTCCCTCCAGCCCTGCCGCTGTCCCGTCTGGGAGAAGCACTCCGTCAGCTACCCCACCTCGAGTGACGCCCCCTTCCAGTCCCAGCTTCTACAGGCCTGTCTCCCCTTTCTCTCTGCCTCCATCCAGCCCTGTCATGTCGGCTGTGAGGACCAGCTCTTCCCCTCTGGTCAGTGCAACTGTAATGACCTCTATGCAGGTCTTAGATTCTGTAGCGTGTAGCGGATACATAATCTTTTTCATTTTCTTTATGTAGGTTGTATCAGATAGGAGCCCTGCTCCTCCTGGTCTCCTCCTGGCCTCCTCCTGGTCTCCTCCTGGTCTCCTCCTGGTCTCTCCTCCCGGTCTCCTCCTGGTGTCCCTCTGGTCTCCTCCTGGTGTCCTCCTGGTCTCCTCCCGGTCTCCTCCTGCTCCTCCTGGTCTCCTCCTGCTCCTCCTGGTCTCCTCCTGCTCCTCCTGGTCTCCTCCCGGTCTCCTCCTGGTCTCCTCCCGGTCTCCTCCTGGTCCCCTCCTGGTCTCCTCCTGGTCTCCTCCTGCTCCTCCTGGTCTCCTCCCGGTCTCCTCCTGGTCCCCTGCTCCTCCTGGTCCCATCCTGGTCCCATCCTGGTCT
The DNA here is from genome assembly GCF_026213295.1 of Gadus chalcogrammus. NCBI lineage: Eukaryota > Metazoa > Chordata > Actinopteri > Gadiformes > Gadidae > Gadus > Gadus chalcogrammus. The sequence continues at coordinate 1,271,065 of NC_079425.1, forward strand.
CCTGGTCTCCTCCTGGTCTCCTCCTGGTCTCCTCCTGGTCTCCTCCCTTCTCCTCCTGGTCTCCTCCTGGTCTCCTCCTGGTCCCCTCCTGGTCTCCTCCTGGTCTCCTCCTGGTCTCCTCCTGGTCCCCTCCTGGTCCCCCCCTGGTCTCCTCCTGGTCTCCTCCTGGTCTCCTCCCTGCTCCTCCTCTTGCTGCTCCAGATCAGTTCTGGCTGCCGGTGGAACTGAAGGAGGCCATTCCCCAGCAGGACCAGCGCTGGATTGCGTCCAGGCTGTGGAGGAACCAGCGTCTGCGCCCGGACGTCCAGCTCTGGTATGAGCCCCCGGTTCCAGCCCTCCTCTACAGCCAGGTCCCGTCACCAGACCGCTGTGTCAGCACCGGCTCCTGGTGTGGACGCCCTACCGCCGGTGGAAGGTGAGGCTGTCCTGCCCCCAGTGCAAGGGGCAGCTCACCGGAGCCGGCGTCCACAGGAGGGCACGGGAGGTCCTGGACGTGGACAGGTACTACCTGATGGGGCCGGAGACCCTCAGGTGCATCTCCCCCGGTTGGGTTACTAACCACCTGTCCACCAGCCAGAGCGTCCTGGACCAGCTGGGCCAGAGCGTCCTGGACCAGCTGGGCCAGAGCGTCCTGGACCCGCTGGGCCTGGCTCTCCGGGGGTGGGGGGGGGGGAATTCAGATCATGAAAGCAAACATCTTTTTTTATGCAGCTCAATTCATCCTGGCAGTAAATAGCGATACCTCCACCTGCCCCCGCGTCTGTGGCCACCGGGGTCTTAACTCACACACACTGACACACCGACGGCACCACATGACGGTTGGTCGAGGTCGGACTTGAACCAGCGACCCCATGTGAGGGAAATGTGTAGATTCAATATTTAGAGAAAAAGGTGTGGATATTAAATATTAATTCTGATTTAAAATAACTAACAAGTTCTAACGATGTTTTGTCCAACTCACACAGCGCAGGTTTGAACGGGTCTACATATTGAACAAAATACTATATGTATATATATCTATATCTATTAGTATTTGGTTCAATATGTATAACCTCTAACACCTAAACTAATCATCTCTAGTACCTAAACTAACCATCTCTAGACTCTAGTACCTAGCGTCTATATATATATACATAATATATATTAGGCTAAAGTAATAACTTTTATGTGACTTTGCGGATGTTTGTGAAGTGTGTGAAGAAGGTTTCCTGTTGTACGCGTCAGGACGGCTTCTGGAGGAGTTATGAACGACATGAATCATAGAACAGGCCGACACATGTTTATTGTAAGAAATAACTTTTAGTTGGTTAACGGGAATGGAATCACACTGATCTGAATAATCACAATTCATAATAATTAATAACATAATAACATAATAATTAATTCATCATTATGTTCTGATTGATTTCCTCTGTTACTAAACCCTAAACCCTGGAATCAAACCCTTACACCTTTCTATACCCTGCGTGAATATGTATAAACCGATACGTCCCAAACAGTGAGGGCAGACTAATACACAGACAGGAATGAACAGCATTGACTAAAACCAAAAGTAATAGAATTACACAACCAATAGATAGATGATTATTATTTTCCCATGTGATTCTTGTGTAGGTGTTAACATAACAATATTGTGTTAACAGTATCATTGATTTCTCTACATGTGTGGTTCTATTACAGACCCTTGTTATCAACATTTAACGTACAATTCCATTTATACCATTTAACAAGAAAACACACACACCCCTCACTGTAATGATCCATAGGCTGCACTGAGACCTTCACTGACCGCCTATGATACTATACTCATATATATACACAACTATATATATTGATCCACATACATATATATATATGTGTGTGTGTGTGTGTAACTGCATGCAGTGTTTTCTTGCTCTGTGGACTATGTGTCATTCCATACATTGACCACAGGGTGGACTCGTATTATTTTGTTGTAATATACCTGTTGATTCGTTTCTTTGTTCTACTATTTGATTATTACCCGATTATATATGTGTATATATATATGTAACCATGTTTCTACATACCAGAGACTCTAGCAGGCAAACAGAACTGACAAGGTTACATTCATTTACATGGCTTAGTGCGTGAGGAGACACCACACACCCTAACATCTTTGGTCCGGGCTAAACCTGCTGCTCCAAGACAAAAATAAGGGAAGATGTTGTCAGTGAAAGTGTGTTGATAGGTGTAGATGAGAGTCATGTCTTCAGGGTCGTAGAAGGACACCTCCCCTCCATCATAGTCCAGCTGGACTCTGATCCTCTCTGGAGTCCTCTTCAATGTCAGGGTTTCACCAGTACCCTGAGTGTACTTTCCACTGCGGTGGAGTAAACACCAGGTTCCATTAGCTGGTGAAGCAGTACACTCTCCTTTCCTCTCCACTGACTCTTTAGCAACACCTATTAACCAGTCAGGATGGTCTCCCACCTCCACCTCCCAGCAGTGTTCCCCTGAGCTGAAGCCCTCAGAGCCCAGAACCTCAGTGTACATAGTGAACCTCTCTGGGTTGTTAGGAGCCTTCTGGGTTACATCGCCATATCTCACGCTGGTCAGATCATCAGACAGAGAGAGCCGGCGGTATGCAGTGTTTGGGTCCAGAATAACGGGGCTGAAGGTGGTCCTCTGCCCCATCTCCTCCCAGACTCGGTGGGCCAGGTTTCCCAGGTGTTTGGCCTCGTCCAGCAGCGCTCCAGGAAGCAGCTGGGGATCAGAACCGGAGAGCAGGGCTCTGGCGCTGGTCCGGGAGCGCGTGGAAGCGCTGAGGAACGACAGGCCGTCCTTCTGCAGGTCTGCTTCTACAGCCGAGAGACCCTCTGAGAGAGACCGGATCTGCTCCTGAAGGGTCTTCCTCTCCAGGAGGATCCTCTTCCTCTTCTGCTCCTCTTCCTCTCTCAGGGCCTCCACTCTGGCCTCCTCTTCCTCTCTCAGGAACCGGTGAAGCTGTTCAAACTCTTTCCTGATCCGCCTCTCGGTCTTCACCCGCTGTCCCTTGAGGTGAGGAACCATGGCCTCATACGTCTCCTCCAGCTCCTGGTGTCTCCTCCTCCTGGCCTGTAGAGCCGTGAGGTCAGGTCTCAGCTGCTGCTTCAGCTCCTGGACTGGTTCTTCTAGAGGAACCACTGTGTGACCCTGGTGGTGAGGGAACTCACACACATGACACACAGCTCTCTGCTCCTCCTTACAGAACCACTTGATATCCTTTAAGTGCTCAGTGCAGACCACCTGGGCCTCTTCAGAGGGGTCAGACCTCTGTCTTCCTGCGAAGGAGTCAGCAAGCTCCTTGATGGAAAAGTTAACGCCAACTAGAGCCTTTGAGGATTTCCTCTTACAGACGGGACAGTTCTTGTTCTCCGCTTGGGCCCAGAAGTCCTGGAGACAGCTGGAACAGAAGCTGTGGTGACAGCCCAGAGACACCGGGTCCTTGAAGGTCTCAGTGCACACGCTGCAGGTCAGGAAATGTTTGAGAGGAGGAGGGATTTCTTCGGCCATTTTAGCAGATGTATAGACGGGAAGTCTCTTCGGAATCCTTCCTTAGATCTGAACACTTTGTTAATAAACTCCAGAGGTGGTCTGTACCCTACAGATTCAGGAGGTCTAGAAAAGAGAAACTAATATCAGCATAACTCGACAGTCGACAACAACTGTAACACTTATAAAGATATTAAATACGTTGTTTCCTTATCAATGCTAGAATCGGTTGCATTGGCCTTTACGTTACAATCATCTCTAACAAATACTATCTACGGGGTCATCCCTATGTTCCCCTGGTCCTTTGTTCCCCGGGTCTTACCCTTTTTTTAAAAAAAAAGGTCCTATGTTCCCAGTTTTTCCCCAAAAAGGGTCCTATTTTCCCCTGTACATACCGGGGAGCATATGACCCTTTTTGGGAAAAGAGGGGAACATGTTCCCCGCAATCTATCAATCTTCAAAAATATTTAAACTTTGACGTGACATTCGCGTGATGACAGCCAATCAGCGTTCAACCGGCCAACTCAGTGCAGCGCAGTCCGGGGTGAACTGCAGCCTGGAAGAGAAAGTGATTGTTGCCATTTTCGACTCCCGGAGCTCTTTATATAATAGTACATAATCTAATATAATTGTATAATAATATCACGGCCAAAAGCTCTGTGCGCCTCCGGATGGCCGTAGCGTGGGGAGCTCTCGTAGGGATTCGGCTTCTCGGGGTTTGATTACCGGCGTATGAATAGACTGCGTCAGGTTCTCCGACGTCTCTCCCTCTTCCACAAAAGGTAAAGACATGAAATGGTAGTTATCTCGGCCGGAATTTGGCAGAAATGGTGAGAAAAAGTAACAGACCGGGGAACATAGAACCCTTTTTTAAAAAAAGGGTCCTGTGTTCCCCAGTCTCATACAAAGAGGGGAACATAGGACCCGGGGAACATAGACACGCTCCCCTATCTACCATCGACAAATTAATATTAACTACTGTCATAAGTCCTAACTCTGTGGTTATGATTAACTCAGGAACTCATGCTGAAGAGTAAACTGCTTAATAGTTCGGTTCAAAGTCATACACGGACATTGCATACTCAGCTACATCATGTGACTCCCCCACGTAGATCACCAACCTAGAACTCCCATCCACTACTCTGTAGCGCACTCTAGTGGCTAACATAGAAATAGCCATATTAACTCACAACACAACTACTAACCCTATCGATTTTGAAATCTCCTTAGCCAAATGTTACCTTCTATGGTAATATAACCCAGAATACTAAAGTTATCTTGTAATATGCGTTTGTGTTCATTATAATTCATTGAGTTTATTTAGCGCTTATCTAGACACTCAAAGACGCCTACAGTGAAGGGGGGGACCTCACTAACCACCACCAGTGTGTAGCACCCACTTGTACATGATTGTACTTCTAGTATTATCCAGGAATACTAAAGTTAGTAGGCCTATGTAATGTGTATGGAAGCATATATGTAGCAAAATTCAAATGGCAATGCAATTTGCAATTACATTATGCAATTGACAATTCATTATGCAATTTTATAATGTAATTTGTAAATACGTTATTCAAAGTGTATTTTACTTGACGTAAGTGACGTAGTTCCCGCCCAGACGCTGATTGGCTGATACGTTTGCCACTTTGCATATTGACTTTTTGGAAAACGTTTTGGATGCCGTTTTGGAAAACGTTTTGGATTCCGTTTTGCCAAATCTTTTGCAAAGCGTTCGTTTTGCGGATTGAAATGTCATTTGAATATCGCAACACACGGAGCGTGGCGAAGTGGATTGCAATCACGGGGACGCTATAGCTTTTCAATTTGTATAAAGGAACTCAAAGAATTTGCCAAAATGTTATTCTATTTGTATTGTTATAACTTTTGCAAATTTAATTGAGGATTGCATTGTCACTTTGCATATTAAAATACACTTTGAATAACGTATTTGCAAATTACATTATAAAATTGCATAATGAATTGTCAATTGCATAACGTAATTACTTTTTGAATTGCAAATTGCATTGCCATTTTAATTTTGCTACATATATGCTTCCATAAATGTGCACACATGGTCATCTTCTCTAACTTTATCTAAACTGAATACACATTAGCTTGCCCTGAATATGAGGCTATAAATTATACCAACGACATAACTTTACTCACTTTGGTTCATGTGTGGATCGTCGGTCCACTGACAAAACTGTTTTCCTTACATCCAAAGATCCCTCTGGGCTTTCTAACTGAATCGATTTTAAATGACCAAGAATCTGCCGATTTAAGCGTTTTGAATCGGTTTTAGCTTTAGCCTGATATCAAGACAGCATTGTCAACTCATTTCATTCCGTTTTGATACGGATCCTCAAAATGTAACTTATGAATTGGGCGGGTCCATGTGTGTTTGCGCATGTTTGCGCGCGCCCTGCGTCTCGCAAGTTGGACACAACTGTATGGCAAGCCAACACTTCGACCGCATTCAGTCACGTTGCACCTTTATTATGGTGTAAAAAACGCCGTACATTTTCATATAGTTGTATATGAGTGAAACTGCAGACATCAGCGTGGTCACCGGCCATTCACCTGGCTAACCATGATCAACTCGTCTCAGATCTGTGTGTTTACATAACTTTCATGCGTATCATTGTATGGAATTGGTGTGCATGATGTTATTTTTAACACCCTTTTTTTTAAGACTGTTCTTGTTTGATTTTCAGTTTGAGAAAGCGCGGTTCGGTGGGACTTTGTCTGCTGCAGCCAGGCCGAATGTCAATGTGACTAGGAGGCCTGTTGAGGTAATGGATGCACCCAGACCAGACGCATCGCAAGACCTGAGTCTTAATGGGGGGCATATGAAATGCATAGGGGGGCACAATTATTATTAGCCTACAGGACGTATATTTCCTCTATTCGCGCAGCACATAATCATCACGCTAACATAACCAACAGCAATATGACCCCGTAGCCTATAGCCTACAACATCACATCATTCCTCATCATTTAAAGCAATAGGCCTACATTACATAGAAGCAATGCTATGAATATATCCATAAAACACTGGACTATACAACATATTAGGTGTAAAAGCAGTTAACAGAGAGACATGCATTGCCATTAGACACACACACACACGCACACACACACACACACACACACACACACACACACACACACACACACACACACACACACACACACACACACGGTAGCTTACTTTGAGTGGAGTCAGCGCTGTCCTCTCTCCCTCCCTGTCCTCAGCATATCCTTCCACTCAGACGTAAACCTGTGAGTCAGGTCCTTCTCAAAAGTAATCAACTGGGCGGGCCTTGCGTCTGTGCAGCGTACCGTGCCAATGCTCTGAGAAGACGTTTTTCAATGTGGAAAATGAGTTTTCACACATTGCTGTGGAAGCTCCTAAAGTTAGGGCAAGGTGTAGGCTTTGAGAACAGTCGGCATAGCCTGGAGTGCAAAGTTGAATGTGCTAAGGATGTTTGCTATTGTCCATTTTCCGTCTTCGGGGGGAATCGGGGTGTCATTAATTTTCTTAACCAGGAACTCACGAGCCACAGTATATTCAGGTTCAGCCACATCAGTTCCAGCTAATAGCAGGAGAGGGGTTACCTTTGATGGGTCCAGGAAATTATCTGACTGATTATTAGACTGTTGGTGGGCTTTTCAACCACTTACGAATATCCATGATGATGAACTAGAAATTAAAGTAAGCAGGGGCAATTCTAGGTTCTGACTTTTGGGGGGGCTCAACCCCAGGAAGCCAAAGGTGTATATGAAGTATATAAAGTCCTGTCCAAGATTTTTTTATTCCACAACCTTTATTTTATTAGTTACTATGCTGTTGTATGTCTAAGCCAAAAGCTGGCAGTGTCAGCTAAATAATGCAGTTCTGAATCACTAAAGTGATGAAAGGAAAAAAGACAATTTGGATGAAGGAATAATCAATGGATGTGAACTGTAATAACAAATGTGAGGCATATTAAATTTCCTTTGTGTAAGTTTCACTCAAAAATGACCATATTTCCCCCTTTTTTATTTTATTTACACAGTTACTGAAACACATTGGTACAACATGTACGAGATTAATAATATGAGAAACATACCACTATTTCGGGAGCAATAAACTACCTTGTCTCACTTTCAGGGACCCATACATTTTTACAAAACTCGTGATGCAAAAACATATTTTTCTGATGCAAAAAAAAAAGGGTGCTAATTTTCAGTTAAAACAAAACCGCTGGCATTATTTTATCAGCTGGGCGTTTTCATTGCCATAACAACGTGAGCTAATCAACAAGTACAACATGTTCTAGACCAGTGGCTCTCAATTATTTTGTGTTATGTCATTCCCACCCTGGGAGACCGATATTTTTTCGCGCCCTCCCTGTATTGAAATAGCCTACTATTGAGAACCAGCTAATATTTATTTATTTAGATTAATAAAATTAACAAAACAGAGAAACAAGAGCATATGATTCACTGGGGTTTGCATTTAACTAAAAATATTTTAAAACAGTAAACAATGGTCACTTGTCAGCTTCATCAGCTTATTCCCTTTCAAACTAACATATTCATGCATCTTTCAAGCATGAATAAAGACACCAAGTCCCTCCGTCATTACTTTGCACGATCAAAATTCGATCAAAATAAATAAATAAATAAGACCCAGTCCCGTGTGCCGCTCGCGCGCCCCCCCCCCCGAGACCTTTTATCAGCTGAGGGCGTTTTCATGAGTCTCATAGTATTAGAACATGTGGTACTTGTTGATTAGCTCACGTTGTTATGGCAATGAATATGCCCTCAGCTGATAAAATAATGCCAGCGTTTTTTTTCAACTGAAAATTAGCACCCATGTCAACTTTTTCTGCTCCTTGCACCTTATCATGCTTATCATGCTACGCAGCATTACAAGCCCCTGCCGACTAAAACATGAAGCAATTCAAGAAGAGGCATAGATAGAATCGCCTTGTGGTCAACTGTAATTTAATACATTTGACAGATTATGTCAAGGTTATAAAATGATTATTATTATTATTATTAGCTGCTCATGTTATAACAAAGCTGGAAATCGTGGATTTTCTGATAAGGACTAGCAAGCCTTTTTGACAGACAAAACAGCAGAAACTATGTTAGGTGCGCTCGTGCTGCCTTTTTGGTTTTGTCAAACAGGAGACGCCCACCCACCAATCAGAGGTTAGAGATTCCTGCAGGAAGGTTGCGCTCAATTTCACGAGCCCATTCGTGCCTGTTCATTAGTGTACAGCATCTATTCTCTCATTGCTTGTGTAAAAAAAAGGTAGAATATTAGATTTGAGGACGAAATAATAGGGTGGGCTAAGGCAAGTTTTGGTTGGGCTTGAGCCCACCCAAAAAGGTCTAGCTTCGCGACTGAACGTAAGCTAGCAAAAACTCTTCCAGCTTCACTTTTAAAAAATGCGCGGTAACTGTTAGCGGCTACAGTTAGCGGCTACAGTTAGCGGCTACAGTCCGTTTTCAAAAATAACATTGTGCACACATCGTTTTCAAAAAAGTTGTCGTTTACATCAAAACGCATAAATACGCCGTCGAGCGCCATTATAACTATGCCAAACCTATGGGCGGCAGTGTAGGGAGAAGGATAAAGCCATGCAAGCCAATCAGAATCCTCAGAATCAACAACAACGAATAACACGAGCGTCTTCCTGTAAGAAACAAACTGTAAACATAGGGCGCTCATATGACGTTAAGCATTTCCTGGCGCATAATGTGATGCTTCAGAACCTAAAACCCTGTTTCTCCCCGTTGACACAACACATAACCGGCGTTTTCAGAAATCTCCACTTTTTAGAAATGATTGTTTTCTGTGATAAAAACAGTGTTTTGGTGTAAATGAGAGGCCAAACCTCTTGGAAATATCTGCGTTTTCCCTTCGTGTAAACGGGGCCTTAATAGTCCGCTAAAGACGTTGACGCCGAAGACGCTGGGTTTGACAAGTTATTGGACTACTTGCGGAGTGATACCTAAGACGCCATTAGAGGCAAAAAAGCCTTTGTTTACCTTGAAAGCGGTCAATTATACTTGGCAACGGTGAATTATCAAATATAATTCACCACCGGAAGTTGTGAAGGGCCCATGCAAGTGAGCGGAGTGTTAATAATATAAATAATAATATAAAATATATATGTATATATATATTTTTTTTGATCTGTGCCTCAAGTGGGGGGGCACTAGCATTGTGGGGGGCGGGCCCGGCCCCCTATGGCCCGCCCATAGTGACGGGCCTGGATGTACCTATAGTGCCTGACAGCTGCTTTCACACCGCCGCACGGCAACTCGCCGCCTCCGTTCATTTCAATGAGGGAAGGGCGGCAGGGGGGAGGCGAGGGGAGCCCAGATTCTACTGGCCTGTCCCCCCTTTCTCTCTGCCTCCGTCCAGCCCTGTCATGTCGGCTGTGAGGACCAGCTCTTCCCCTCTGGTCAGTGCAACTGTAATAACCTCTATACAGGTCTTACATTCTGCAGCGTGTAGCGGATAGAGGATTTATCATCTTTTTTCTTTATGTAGGTTGTATCAGATAGGAGTCCTGCTCCTCCTGGTCTCCTCCTGGTCTCCTCCTGGTCCCCTCCTGGTCTCCTCCTGGTCCCTTCCTGGTCTCCTCCTGGTCTCCTGGTCACCTCCTGCTCCTCCTGCTCCTCCTGGTCCCCTCCTGGTCTCCTCCTGGTCTCCTCCTGGTCTCCTCCTGGTCCCCTCCTGGTCCCCTCCTGGTCTCCTCCTGGTCTCCTCCTGGTCCCCTCCTGGTCTCCTCCTGGTCGTCTCCTGGTCTCCTCCTGGTCCCCTCCTGGTCTCCTGGTCTCCTCCTGGTCCCCTGGTCCTCCTGGTCTCCTCCTGGTCTCCTGGTCTCCTCCTGGTCCCCTGGTCCTCCCTTCTCCTCCTGGTCTCCTCCTGGTCTCCTCCTGGTCCCCTCCTGGTCTCCTCCTGGTCCCCTCCTGGTCTCCTCCTGGTCCCCTCCTGGTCTCCTCCCTGCTCCTCCTGGTCCCCTCCTGGTCTCCTCCTGGTCCCCTCCTGGTCTCCTCCTGGTCTCCTTCTAGTCTCCTCCCTGCTCCTCCTCTTGCTGCTCCAGATCCGTTCTGGCTGCCGGTGGAACTGAAGGAGACCATTCCCCAGCAGGACCAGCGCTGGATTGCGTCCAGGCTGTGGAGGAACCAGCGGCTGCGCCCGGACGTCCAGCTCTGGTATGAGCCACCGGTTCCTGCCCTCCTCTACAGCCAGGTCCCGTCACCAGACCGCTGTGTCAGCACCGGCTCCTGGTGTGGACGCCCTACCGCCGGTGGAAGGTGAGGCTGTCCTGCCCCCAGTGCAAGGGGCAGCTCACCGGGGCCGGCGTCCACAGGAGGGCACGGGAGGTCCTGGACGAGGACAGGTACTACCTGATGGGGCCGGAGACCCTCAGGTGCATCTCCCCCGGTTGTGTTACCAACTACCTGTCCACGAGCCAGAGCGTCCTGGACCAGCAGGGCCTGGCTCTCCGGGGGGGGGGGGGGGAGTTCAGATCATGAAAGCAAACATCTTTTTTTATGCAGCTCAATTCATCCTAGGTGACCTTGGGTGTCTTGAAAGGCGCCTCTAAATTAGATGTATTATTATTATTATTATCCTGCCAGTAAATAGCGATACCTCCACCTGCCCCCACCCTGTGGCCACCGGGGTCTTAACTCACACACACTGACACACCGACGGCACCACATGACGGTTGGTCGAGGTTGGACTTGAACCAGCGACCCCATGTGAGGGAAATGTGTAGATTCAATATTTAGAGAAAAAGGTGTGGATATTAAATATTAATTCTGATTTAAAATAACTAACAAGTTCTAACGATGTTTTGTCCAACTCACACAGCGCAGGTTTGAACGGGTCTACATATTGAAAAAATTACTATACATATATATATATATATATATATATATAGTATTTGGTTCAATATGTATAACCTCTAACACCTAAACTTATCATCTCTAGTACCTAAACTAACCATCTCTAGACTCTAGTACCTAGAGTCTATATATATATATATATATAATATATATTAGGCTAAAGTAATAACTTTTATGTGACTTTGCGGATGGTTGTGAAGTAGGTTTCCTGTTGTACGCTTCAGGACGGCTTCTGGAGGAGTTATGAACGACATGAATCATAGAACAGGCCGACACATGTTTATTGTAAGAAATAACTTTTAGTTGGTTAACGGGAATGGAATCACAGTGATCTGAATAATCACAATTCATAATAATTAATAACATAATAATTAATTCATCATTATGTTCTGATTGATTTCCTCTGTTACTAAACCCTAAACCCTGGAATCAAACCCTAACACCTTTCTATACCCTGCGTGAATATTTATAAACCGATACGTCCCAAACAGTGAGGGTAGACTAATACACAGACAGGAATGAACAGCATTGACTAAAACCAAAAGTAATAGAATTACACAACCAACCGTTTGATAGATGATTGTTATTTCCCCATGTGATTCTTGTGTAGGTGTTAACATAACAATATTGTGTTAACAGTATCATTGATTTCTCTACATGTGTGGTTCTATTACAGACCCTTGTTATCAACATTAAACGTACAATTCCATTTAACAAGAAAACACACGCACCCCTCACTGTTAATGATCCACAGGCTGCACTGAGACCTTCACTGACCATCCTCTACCGTCTATGATACTATACTCATATATACACAACCAGATATATTGATCCACATGTATATATATGTATGTATGTATGTATGTATGTATGTATGTATGTATGTATGTATGTATGTGTGTATGTGTGTGTGTGTATGTATGTATGTATGTATGTATGTATGTATGTATGCATGTATATATAAACTGAATGTAACTGACAAGGTTACATTCATTTACATGGCTTAGTGCGTGAGGAGACACCACACACTCTAACATCTTTGGTCCGGGCTTCACCTGCTGCTCCAACATTAAAATAAGGGAAGATGTTGTCAGTGAAAGTGTCTTGATGGGTGTAGATGAGAGTCATGTCTTCAGGGTCGTAGAAGGACACCTCCCCTCCATCATAGTCCAGCTGGACTCTGATCCTCTCTGGAGTCCTCTTCAATGTCAGGGTTTCACCACTACCCAGAGTGTACTTTCCACTGCGGTGGAGTAAACACCAGATTCCATTAGCTGGTGTAGCAGGACGCTCTCCTTTCCTGTCCACTGACTCTTTAGCAACACCTATTATCCAGTCAGGATGGTCTCCCACCTCCACCTCCCAGCAGTGTTCCCCTGAGCTGAAGCCCTCAGAGCCCAGAACATTACGGTACCAAGTGAACCTCTCTGGGTTGTTAGGAACCTTCTGGATTACACCGCTATGTCTCACGCTGGTCAGATCATCAGACAGAGAGAGCCGGCGTGCTGCAGTGTTTGGGTCCAGAGTAACGGGGCTGAAGGTGGTCCTCTGCCCCATCTCCTCCCAGACTCGGTGGGCCAGGTTTCCCAGGTGTTTGGCCTCGTCCAGCAGCGCTCCAGGAAGCAGCTGGGGATCAGAACCGGAGAGCAGGGCTCTGGCGCTGGTCCGGGAGCGCGTGGAAGAGCTGAGGAACGACAGGCCGTCCTTCTGCAGGTCTGCTTCTACAGCCAAGAGACCCTCTGAGAGAGACCGGATCTGCTCCTGAAGGGTCTTCCTCTCCAGGAGGATCCTCTTCCTCTTCTGCTCCTCTTCCTCTCTCAGGGCCTTCACTCTGGCCTCCTCTTCCTCTCTCAGGAACCGGTGAAGCTGTTCAAACTCTGCTCTGATCCGCCTCTCGTCTTCACCCGCTGTTCCTTGAGGTGAGGAACCATGGCCTCATACGTCTCCTCCAGCTCCTGGTGTCTGCTCCTCCTGCCTGTAGAGCCGTGAGGTCATGTGTCAGCTGCTGCTTCAGCTCCTGGACTGGTTCTTCTAGAGGAACCACTGTGTGACCCTGGTGGTGAGGGAACTCACACACGTGACACACAGCTCTCTGCTCCTCCTTACAGAACCACTTGATATCCTTTAAGTGCTCAGTGCAGACCACCTGGGCCTTATCAGAGGGGGCAGACCTCTGGGAGGGTTCAGTGCAGACCACCTGGGCCTCATCAGAGGGGGCAGACCTCTGGAGGGTTCAGTGCAGACCACCTGGGCCTCATCAGAGGGGGCAGACCTCTGTCTTCTAGCGTAGGAGTCAGCGAGCTCCTTGATGGAAAAGTTAACGACTACATCCTTTGAGGATTTCCTCTTACAGACGGGACAGTTCTTGTTCTCCGCTTGGGCCCAGAAGTCCTGGAGACAGCTGGAACAGAAGCTGTGGTGACAGCCCAGAGACACCGGGTCCTTGAGGATCTCAGTGCACACGCTGCAGGTCAGGAATGTTTGAGAGGAAGGTTTCTTCTGCCATTTTAGCGGAGGTCTAGACAGGAATACTCTTCGGATGCGCTCTTTAGTTCTGAAGTCTTTGTTAATAAACTCCGGAGGTGGTCTGTACCCTACGGATTCAGGAGGTCTAAAAAAAAGAAACATTCATCAGCATGACCCGACAACAATAACTCATCAAACAATAAAGATTGGTGTGTCTCTCGTGAATACTATCTACCATCAGCAACTTAATATTAAAATTAGTTATCTTGTAACATGCGTACTGTGTCAGAATATCCCAGCATAATAAAGTTATCGTGTAATATGAGTTCTGTGTTAATATATCCCAGAATACTAAAGTTAGTATGTATTGTGTATGCAAGGTCATCTTCTCTAACTTTATCTAACCTGAATTCACATTAGCTTGCCCGGAATATGAGGCTATCAATAATTCCAATGACATGTCTTTACTCACTTTGGTTCATGTGTGGATCATCGTCCTCCGACGGAGTGGAGGTCAAGTGACTGAAACAGTTCTCCTTACTGCAAAAGATCCCTCTGGTCCTTTGAACACTCACCTCAAGTCATTCCTCTTCAATCTAGGGCTTCCCATCCTGAAGGAGACCAACTCCACCTACGTCTGAACGACAGTGTTTGGTTACAGGTTAATCATTATCAGATCTGAACAGTGTCCCCCACGTGGACCTGAAAGAGTTCTGAACGACTTGTTGTGCCCGCGACACTCAAGTTAGGAGGACGCTCCGAGACACTAGGAGTCATTTCAGAGTTAGAACGGAAAATAAGAAATAATGTTGACTTCAGGAATACTAAATACTTCAAATGGATCCCAATCAGTAGCACCACCATAAAGACATCCATCCTTGATTCAACAGCAGTCCTTTACCGTTTTTAATTTGGTCAGCTCTACACGTTTTCTTTATAGCCCAGACTACATTGATTGATATTAAACACAATATTTTCAAACAGAATTCAAAAATCAAACCCATAACACTAAACTTGTTTAAATAAATGTCTTTGGGTTGGGGGAGAGGCCCAGAGAGCTGTTCATTAAAAGTGTTTGACCAGTCCATTGCACTGGTCATGTGATGCGTTGGACTCTCTCCCGTCCTATCGTCTGGTTAGGGAGGGGAAGTCTGAAGTCCAGCAGCAAACTGCTGCTGAGTTTCATTCTCTGGTCACACTATGAGTTCTCTGACCCAAAGTAATGAGTTCCGTTAATCTGTTTCTTTGTGTATTAAAGGATCCTCATGAGCTGAGAACACTGGTCAGCTGAGGGACCTAGCTAGGGGCCCAGCTGGGGGTCCTAGTCAGGGACCCTAACCCAAAGGGTCCCTAGCCCTAACCCTAGCCTTGAGAGATCCTCATCATGACTCATGGTGCATGGATGATGTATAACAAGTTCCCTACTTTCCTAGTGGAAATGGCAGCTTGTTCAAAGGCTTGTTATAGCGCCACCTATTGTTAATTCTGGCCCATCCTTTGCATCTCTAACTAATTTTACGAGTTCTACAAGCCTGCTATATTTTTGAGATATGGCAGGAAAATAATAATAATAATAATACAGGGTCCCACGTCTTTCGTAGGACCCCTAACTAGAAAATCATTTATTGGCCCCAACTTTCACTACTGAAGATGCAGGTATTATCTTATCGACCACTTCTGTCTGCCCTGTAATCATGAAGATCGGCTCACAACGCACAGGGGCGCCACCTGCAGGCCACGGGGGGAACCCTGTTTTCTCCAAATCGGACTAGTTGCCAGTTCCCTATTCATTGTTTGTTGACATTTGGGGAAATATTTCATCGACCTATATGTTCCATCATTTTCAAAAACGCGGAGGAGGGAAAGTTACTTGCGTACTTACTTACTTGCCATGCATCCGACGCGCCAGCAGAGGGCGCTGTGGTACCACAATTAGTGTTCTGGTAAACCAAAACAGTCGACTATCAATTTCATAGTCTACTGACTCTAGCCCTAACTCTGACTTAAATCTGACCTTGAACCTAACCCTTTACCTTACCTTTTTGATATCCGAAGACCACACGTAGGAAGACGTCCAGTTAATATTGCCTCACATGTAAAATCCTTTATACGCAAGCGGAGGCATTAAGCAAATGTGAATGAGGCTACAGAGGAAGAGGCATGTATTGAAGCCTCCACCATCTGTGGATCTCATTTAAACTGAACTCTGCGGTAACATCAAGGTTTCATTCTTATCAACAGGTTGGTATTCTCAATTTGACGCTTGTGACAACTAGGCCACATATTTAATATTTTAGGATACACTGTAAAAATATTACCTGGTTTCAATATGTAAAGAATTAACAGGTATAATGTGGTGATCCTAAAGTAATGTTCCTACCTTAATGTGTACCTGTGGCCTTATATTTATATGTATTTATTTATATTATGACTGTTATTGTTTTCTGACCGGGGATCGGTGTTCCGCAAATCAGCTGACGGGCCTGTCAGCTGAGGGGATGAGGTTCGAGAGGTTTTAAATACAAGGAAGTGAATTGCCAGGGGAGGTGGCGCGTAATGAATGAATGGAGGGAGTCTGAGAGGGACCTCTTACAAAAGCCAGTCCAACTGAGAAAGCTTAATAGTGGGAAAGCTTTAAGAACCACGGAGACAAAGTCGACAACTCTTGCCGACTCGTTGGATACGTCGGTAAGAGCGAATTATTTTTTGCTGGAGGTTTTTGTTACGACCTGGGTCATCTTGTTTTTCTTTGCCTGTCTTTTTCCTGGATTGCCTATTTTTTTCCCCGGACGTAAGAGACCGTTGCTTGCGGAGTTTTGTTCGGGACATCGGGGATTTCGTTTGGATATTCTTTTTTGTTTGCTTTGAACTAGAGGGAGAACGCGCGAGTGTGCGCAAGGGGCGCGCAAAGCGAGGCCGCATATTAACGCGGTTATCAGATCACATCTATGGAAGCATATATGTAGCAAAATTCAAATGGCAATGCAATTTGCAATTACATTATGCAATTGACAATTCATTATGCAATTTTATAATGTAATTTGAAATAATTATTCAAAGTGTATTTTACTTGACGTAAGTGACGTAGTTCCCGCCCAGACGCTGATTGGCTGATACGTTTGCCACTTTGCATATTGACTTTTTGGAAAACGTTTTGGATTCCGTTTTGGAAAACGTTTTGGATTCCGTTTTGTCAAATCTTTTGCAAAGCGTTCGTTTTGCGGATTGAAATGTCATTTGAATATCGCAACACACGGAGCGTGGCGAAGTGGATTGCAATCACGGGGACGCTATAGCTTTTCAATTGTATAAAGGAACTCAAAGAATTTGCCAAAATCTTATTCTATTTGTATTGTTATAACTTTTGCAAATTTAATTGAGGATTGCATTGTCACTTTGCATATTAAAATACACTTTGAATAACGTATTTGCAATTACATTATAAAATTGCATAATGAATTGTCAATTGCATAACGTAATTACTTTTTGAATTGCAAATTGCAAATTGCATTGCCATTTTAATTTTGCTACATATATGCTTCCATAAATGTGCACACATGGTCATCTTCTCTAACTTTATCTAAACTGAATACACATTAGCTTGCCCTGAATATGAGGCTATAAATTATACCAACGACATAACTTTACTCACTTTGGTTCATGTGTGGATCGTCGGTCCACTGACAAAAAACTGTTTTCCTTACATCCAAAGATCCCTCTGGGCTTTCTAACTGAATCGATTTAAATTACCAAGAATCTGCCGATTTAAGTGTTTTTGAATCGGTTTTAGCTTTATCCTGATATCAAGACAGCATTGTCAACTAATTTCATTCCGTTTTGATACGGATCCTCACAATGTAACTTATGAATTGGGCGGGTCCATGTGTGTTTGCGCATGTTTGCGCGCGCCCTGCGTCTCGCAAGTTGGACACAACTGTATGGCAAGCCAACACTTCGACCGCATTCAGTCACGTTGCACCTTTATTATGGTGTAAAAAAAACGCCGTACATTTTCATATAGTTGTATATGAGTGAAACTGCAGACATCAGCGTGGTCACCGGCCATTCACCTGGCTAACCATGATCAACTCGTCTGAGATCTGTATGTTTACATAGCTTTCATGCGTATCATTGTATGGAATTGGTGTGCATGATGTTATTTTTAACACCATTTTATTAAGACTGTTCTTGTTTGATTTTCAGTTTGAGAAAGCGCGGTTCGGTGGGACTTTGTCTGCTGCAGCCAGGCCGAATGTCAATCTGACCAGGAGGCCTGTTGAGGTAATGGATGTACCCCGACCCGTCGCAAGACCTGAGTCTTAATGGGGGGCATATGAAATGCATTGGGGGCACAATTATTATTAGCCTACAGGACGTATATTTCCTCTATTCGCGCAGCACATAATCATCACGCTAACATAACCAACAGCAATATGACCCCGTAGCCTATAGCCTACAACATCACATCATTCCTCATCATTTAAAGCAATAGGCCTACATTACATAGAAGCAATGCTATGAATATATCCATAAAACACTGGACTATACAACATATTAGGTGTAAAAGCAGTTAACAGAGAGACATGCATTGCCATTAGACACACACACACACGCACACACACACACACACACACACACACACACACACACACACACACACACACACCACACACACACACACACACACACACACACACACACACGGTAGCTTACTTTGAGTGGAGCCAGCGCTGTCCTCTCTCCCTCCCTGTCCTCAGCATATCCTTCCACTCAGACGTAAACCTGTGAGTCAGGTCCTTTTCAAAAGTAATCAGCTGGGCGGGCCTTGCGTCTGTGCAGCGTACCGTGCCAATGCTCTGAGAAGACGTTTTTCAATGTGGAAAATGAGTTTTCACACATTGCTGTGGAAGCTCCTAAAGTTAGGGCAAGGCGTAGGCTTTGAGAACAGTCGGCATAGTCTGGAGTGCACAGTTGAATGTGCTAAGGATGTTTGCTATTGTCCATTTTCCGTCTTCGGGGGGAATCGGGGTGTAAGTTATTTTCTTAACCAGAAACTCACGAGCCACAGTAATTCAAGTTCAGCCACATCAGTTCCGCTAATAGCAGGAGAGGGGTTACCTTTGATGGGTCCAGGAAATTATCTGACTGATTATTAGACTGTTTGTGGGCTTTTCAACCACTTACGAATATCCATGATGATGAACTAGAATTAAAGTAAGCAGGGGCAATTCTAGGTTCTGACTTTTGGGGGGCTCAACCCCAGGAAGCCAAAGGGGTATATGAAGTATATAAAGTCCTGTCCAAGATTTTTTTATTCCACAACCTTTATTTTATTAGTTACTATGCTGTTGTATGTCTAAGCCAAAAGCTGGCAGTGTCAGCTAAATAATGCAGTTCTGAATCACTAAAGAAATGAAAGGAAAAAAGACGATTTGGATGAAGGAATAATCAATGGATGTGAACTGTAATAACAAATGTGAGGCATATTAAATTTCCTTTGTGTAAGTTTCACTCAAAAATGACCATATTTCCCCCTTTTTTATTTTATTTACACAGTTACTGAAACACATTGGTACAACATGTACGAGATTAATAATATGAGAAACATACCACTATTTCGGGAGCAATAAACTACGTTGTCTCACTTTCAGGGACCCATACATTTTTACAAAACTTCTGATGCAAAAACATATTTTTCTGATGCAAAAAAAAAAGGGTGCTAATTTTCAGTTAAAACAAAACCTCTGGCATTATTTTATCAGCTGGGCGTTTTCATTGCCATAACAACGTGAGCTAATCAAGAAGTACAACATGTTCTAGACCAGTGGCTGTTAAATATTTTGTGTTATGTCATTCCCACCCTAGGAGACAGATATTTTTTCGCGCCCTACCTGTATTGAAATAGCCTGCTATTGAGAACCTGCTAATATTTATTTATTTAGATTAATAAAATTAGCGGAGATAACATCTGCAACAACTTAAAAAATTTCCAAGTTCAGTTTATTATCTCAATTTGTAACATTTAAACAAGACTGCTAAGTCTGTGTGAATCTCAAAACAGAGAAACAAGAGCATATGATTCACTGGGGTTTGCATTTAACTAAAAATATTTTAAAACAGTAAACAATGGTCACTTGTCAGCTTCATCAGCTTATTCCCTTTCAAACTAACATATTCATGCATCTTTCAAGCATGAATAAAGACACCAAGTCCCTCCGTCATGACGGAGGGACTCCCCTCCCCCCCCGACACCTTTTATCAGCTGAGGGCGTTTTCATGAGTCTCATAGTATTAAAACATGTTGTACTTGTTGATTAGCTCACGTTGTTATGGCAATGAACATGCCCTCAGCTGATAAAATAATGCCTTCGTTGTTTTTCAACTGAAAATTAGCCCCCATGTCAACTTCTTCTGCTCCTTGCACCTTATCATGCTTATTAGGGATGCAAACAATTAATCGATTATCGATTAATTGTCGATAAGAGATTACTCGATTAAAATAAATTACTTGCAATTAATCGCATTTAACCCGTAATTCCCCAACCGTCCACGATGAGGGCGCACTTGACGCCAGACGTACTTGACGCACACGCGGGAACACAAGCGGGAACACGAGCAAAGCAGGGCCGTGTTCCAATACCCTACTTCCATGAATATACTTAAAGAAGTATACTATCCGCACTGGCCTACTACGTACATTTTTCAGATGCGAGTGCTGTTCCAAATCGAGTACTACCGTGGTGCACTAACCGGAAATTACGATCACGACTGCCGCCGTGGCTCCTCCCCCGCAATAAACATCCCGCTTTGAACGGTGAACTCTTTAAGCCTAGAAGCTATAAAAGCTATAAAAACTACAAAATGACTATTAATGCAGGCTATGTGGAAAATGCGCCGACTTTGGCTCAGCCTGGCTCCGCCTCTTCTGCTACGTAGCTAAGAAGGCTGCCGTTGAGTACGGGGAGTGTCCTTCGATCCACACTTCACGATTAGCCCGTTTGAGTACGGCATCCGGGTCCTTGAAGTATACTTCTTTTCGCCGGATCTGAATTGGAGTACTGCGTACTCAAATTTTGGCTAGTAAGTACGGACAGTACGGGTATTGGAACACGGCAGGACGAGTGCAGTATGGAGCCACTTTAAGTTGGTTAATGACGACAAAGACGCCAAATGCACAATATGTGGAAGTATTCTAAAGTACAACAACTAAACGACTTTGTTGAATTACCACCTAAATGTGTCACATTCAGAAGGAAATTCAGCTTCTCAGAAGAATTGCCACTTATCAATTAATCGATCATCGATCGATAAGATGAAACAACTATCGATTAATGAATTACTCGATAATTTGCATCCCTAATGCTTATCATGCTACGCAGCATTACAAGCCCCTGCCGACTAAAACATGAAGCAATTCAAGAAGAGGCATAGATAGAATCGCCTTGTGGTCAACTGTCATTTAATAGACATCTGACAGATTATGTCAAGGTTATAAAATTATTATTATTATTATTATTAGCTGCTCATGTTATAACCAAGCTGGAAATCGTGGATTTTCTGATAAAGGCTAGCAGGCCTTTTTGACCGACAAAACAGCAGAAACTATGTTAGGTGCGCTCGTGCTGCCTTTTTGGTTTTGTCAAACAGGAGACGCCCACCCACCAATCAGAGGTTAGAGATTCCTGCAGGAAGGTTGCGCTCGATTTCACTAGCCCATTTGTGCCTGTTCATTAGTGTACAGCATCTATTCTCTCATTGCTTGTGTAAAAAAAAGGTATAATATTAGATTTGAGGACAAAATGATAGGGTGGGCTAAGGCAAGTTTTGGGTGGGCTTGAGCCCACCCAAAAAGGTCTAGCTTCGCGTAAGCTAGCGAAAACTCATCCAGCTTCACTTTTCAAAAATGCGCGGTAACTGTTAGCGGCTACAGTTAGCGGCTACAGTCCGTTTTCAAAAATAACATTGTGCACACATCGTTTTCAAAAAAGTTGTCGTTACATCAAAACGCATAAATACGCCGTTGAGCGCCATTATAACTATGCCAAACCTATGGGCGGCAGTGTAGGGAGAAGGATAAAGCCATGCAAGCCAATCAGAGTCCTCAGAATCAACAACAACGAATAACACAAGCGTCTTCCTGTAACAAACAAACTGTAAACATAGGGCGCTCATGTGACGTTAAGCATTTCCTGGCGCATAATGTGACGCTTCAGAACCTAAAACCCTGTTTCTCCCCGTTGACACAACACATAACCGGCGTTTTCAGAAATCTCCACTTTTAGAAATGATTGTTTTCTGTGATAAAAACAGTGTTTTGGTGTAAATGAGAGGCCGAACCTCTTGGAAATATCTGCGTTTTCCCTTCGTGTAAACGGGGCCTTAATAGTCCGCTAAAGACGTTGACGGCGCTTTGCAACCGAAGGCGCTGGGTTTGACAAGTTATTGGACTACTTGCGTAGTGATACCTAAGACGCCATTAGAGGCAAAAAGCCTTTGTTTACCTTGAAAGCGGTCAATTATACTTGGCAACGGTGAATTATCAAATATAATTCACCGCCGGAAGTTGTGAAGGGCCCATGCAAGTGAGCGGAGTGTTAATAATGTAAATAATAATATAAAATATATATGTATATATATATTTTTTTGATCTGTGCCTCAAGTGGGGGGGCACTAGCATTGTGGGGGGCGGCCCGGCCCCCTATGGACCGCCCATAGTGACGGGCCTGGATGTACCTATAGTGCCTGACAGCTGCTTTCACACCGCCGCGCGGCAACTCGCCGCCTCCGTTCATTTCAATGAGGGAAGGGCGGCAGAGGGGAGGCGAGGGGAGCCCAGCTTCTACTGGCCTGTCTCCCCTTTCTCTCTGCCTCCGTCCAGCCCTGTCATGTCGGCTGTGAGGACCAGCTCTTCCCCTCTGGTCAGTGCAACTGTAATAACCTCTATACAGGTCTTACATTCTGTAGCGTGTAGCGGATAGAGGATTTATCATCTTTTTCATTTTCTTTATGTAGGTTGTATCAGATAGGAGCCCTGCTCCTCCTGGTCTCCTCCTGGTCTCCTCCTGGTCTCCTCCTGGTCTCCTCCTGGTCTCCTCCTGGTCTCCTCCTGGTCTCCTCTTGGTCTCCTCCTGGTCTCCTGGTCCCCTGGTCTCCTCCTGGTCTCTCCTCCTGGTCTCTCCTCCTGGTCCCCTGGTCTCCTCCTGGTCCCCTCCTGGTCTCCTCCCTTCTCCTCCTGGTCTTCTCCTGGTCCCTTCCTGGTCTCCTCCTGGTCTCCTCCTGGTCTCTCCTCCTGGTCCCCTCCTGGTCTCCTCCCTTCTCCCCCTGGTCTCTCCTCCTGGTCTCCTCCTGGTCTCCTCCTGGTCTCTCCTCCTGGTCTCCTCCCTGCTCCTCCTCTTGCTGCTCCAGATCAGTTCTGGCTGCCGATGGAACTGAAGGAGGCCATTCCCCAGCAGGACCAGCGCTGGATTGCGTCCACGCTGTGGAGGAACCAGCGGCTGCGCCCGGACGTCCAGCTCTGGTATGAGCCACCGGTTCCTGCCCTCCTCTACAGCCAGGTCCCGTCATCAGACCGCTGTGTCAGCACCAGCTCCTGGTGTGGACGGCCTACCGCCGGTGGAAGGTGAGGCTGTCCTGCCCCCAGTGCAAGGGGCAGCTCACCGGAGCCGGCGTCCACAGGAGGGCACGGGAGGTCCTGGACGTGGACAGGTACTACCTGATGGGGCCGGAGACCCTCAGGTGCATCTCCCCCGGTTGGGTTACCAACCACCTGTCCAGGAGCCAGAGCGTCCTGGACCAGCAGGGCCTGGCTCTCCGGGGGGGGGGGGAGTTCAGATCATGAAAGCAAACATCTTTTTTTATGCAGCTCAATTCATCCTAGGTGACCTTGGTGTCTTGAAAGGCGCCTCTAAATTAGATGTATATTTATTATTATTATTATCCTGCCAGTAAATAGCGATACCTCCACCTGCCCCCACCCTGTGGCCACCGGGGTCTTAACTCCACACACCTGACACAACCCGACGGCACCACATGACGGTTGGTCGAGGTCGGACTTGAACCAGCGACCCCATGTGAGGGAAATGTGTAGATTCAATATTTAGAGAAAAAGGTGTGGATATTAAATATTAAGTCTGATTTAAAATAACTAACAAGTTCTAACGATGTTTTGTCCAACTCACACACAGCGCAGGTTTGAACGGGTCTACATATTGAAAAAATTACTATACATATATATATATATATATTAGTATTTGGTTCAATATGTATAACCTCTAACACCTAAACTAATCATCTCTAGTACCTAAACTAACCATCTCTAGACTCTAGTACCTAGAGTCTATACATATATACATAATATATATTAGGCTAAAGTAATAACTTTTATGTGACTTTGCGGATGGTTGTGAAGTGTGTGAAGAAGGTTTCCTGTTGTACGCGTCAGGACGGCTTCTGGAGGAGTTATGAACGACATGAATCATAGAACAGGCCGACACATGTTTATTGTAAGAAATAACTTTTAGTTGGTTAACAGGAATGGAATCACAGTGAGCTGAATAATCACAATTCATAATAACATAATAACATAATAATTAATTCATCATCATGTTCTGATTGATTTCCTCTGTTACTAAACCCTAAACCCTGGAATCAAACCCTAACACCTTTCTATACCTGCGTTAATATTTATAAACAGATACGTCCCAAACAGTGAGGGTAGACTAATACAAAGACAGGAATGAACAGCATTGACTAAAAACAAAAGTAATAGAATTACACACCAGCCGTTTGATAGATGATTATTATTTCCCTATGTGATTCTTGTGTAGGTGTTAACATAACAATATTGTGTTAACAATATCATTGATTTCTCTACGTGTGTGGTTATATTACAGACCCTTGTTATCAACATTAAACGTACAATTCCATTTATACCAGTTAACAAGAAAACCCCCACACCCCTCACTGTTAATGATCCACAGGCTGCACTGAGGCCTTCACTGACCATCCTCTACCGTCTATGATACTATACTCATCTATATACACAACTATATATATTGATCCACATATATATATATATATATATATATGTATGTATGTATGTATGTATGTATGCATATATATATATATATATATATGTGTGTGTATATATATATATATATGTGTGTGTATATATATATATATATATGTGTATTATATATATATATACACACATATATATATATATATGTATATGTATATATATATGATACCATGTTTCTACACATTAGAGACTCTAGCAGGCAAACAGAACTGACAAGGTTACATTCATTTACATGGCTTAGTGTGTGAGGAGACACCACACACTCTAACAGCTTTGGTCCGGGCTTCACCTGCTGGTCCAAGAGCAAACCAAGGGAAGATGTTGTCAGTGAAAGTGTGTCGATGGGTGTAGATGAGAGTCATGTCTTCAGGGTCGTAGAAGGACACCTCCCCTCCATCATAGTCCAGCTGGACTCTGATCCTCTCTGGAGTCCTCTTCAATGCCAGGGTTTGACCAGTACCCTGAGTGTACTTTCCACTGCGGTGGAATAAACACCAGATTCCATTAGCTGGTGAACCATTACGCTCTCCTTTCCTGTCCACTGACTCTTTAGCAACACCTATTACCCAGCTAGGATGGTCTCCCACCTCCACCTCCCAGCAGTGTTCCCCTGAGCTGAAGCCCTCAGAGCCCAGAACCTCACAGTACCTAGTGAACCTCTCTGGGTTGTTAGGAACCTTCTGGATTACATCGCTACGTCTCACGCTGGTCAGATCATCAGACAGAGGGAGCCCGCCTCTTACAGTGTTTGGGTCCAGAGTAACGGGACTGAAGGTGGTCCTCTGCCCCATCTTCTCCCAGACTCTGTGGGTCAGGTTTCCCAGGTGTTCGGCCTCGTCCAGCAGCGCTCCAGGAAGCAGCTGGGGATCAGAACCGGAGAGCAGGCTCTGGGCGCTTGGTCCGGGAGCGCGTGGAAGCGCTGAGGAACGACAGGCCGTCCTTCTGCAGGTCTGCTTCTACAGCCGAGAGACCCTCTGAGAGAGACCGGATCTGCTCCTGAAGGGTCTCCCTCTCCAGGAGGATCCTCTTCCTCTTCCGCTCCTCTTCCTCTCTCAGGGCCTTCACTCTGACCTCCTCTTCCTCTCTCAGGGCCTCCACTCTGGCCTCCTCTTCCTCTCTCAGGAACCGGTGAAGCTGTTCAAACTCTGCTCTGATCCGCCTCTCGGTCTTCACCCGCTGTACCTTGAGGTGAGGAACCATGGCCTCATACGTCTCCTCCAGCTCCTTGTGTCTCCTCCTCCTGGCCTGTAGAGCCGTGAGGTCAGGTCTCAGCTGCTGCTTCAGCTCCTGGACTTGTTCTTCTAGAGGAACCAGCGTGTGACCCTGGTGGTGAGGGAACTGACACACATGACACACAGCTCTCTGCTCGTCCCTACAGAACCACTTGATATCCTTTAAGTGCTCAGTGCAGACCACCTGGGCCTCATCAGAGGGGCCAGACCTCTGGGAGGGTTCAGTGCAGACCACCTGGGCCTCAGCAGAGGGGTCAGACCTCTGGGGGGGTTCAGTGCAGACCACCTGGGCCTCTTCAGAGGGGGCAGACCTCTGTCTTCCAGCGAAGGAGTCAGCGAGCTCCTTGATGGAAAAGTTAACGGCTATATCCTTTGAGGATTTCCTCTTACAGACGGGACAGTTCTTGTTCTCAGCTTGGGCCCAGAAGTCCTCGAGACAGCTGTAACAGAAGCTGTGGTGACAGCCCAGAGACACCGGGTCCGTGAGGATCCCAGTGCACACGCTGCAGGTCAGGAAATGCTTGAGAGGAGGAGGGATTTCTTCAGCCATTTTAGCAGATGGATAGACGGGAAGTCTCTTCAGAATCCTTCCTTAGATCTGGACACTTTGTTAATAAACTCAGAGGTGGTCTGTACCCTACAGATTCAGGAGGTCTAGAAAAGAGAAACTAATATCAGCATAACTCGACAGTCGACAACAACTGTAACACTTATAAAGATATTAAATACGTTGTTTCCTTATCAATGCTAGAATCGGTTGCATTGGCCTTTACGTTACAATCATCTCTAACAAATACTATCTACGGGGTCATCCCTATGTTCCCCGGGTCCTTTGTTCCCCGGGTCCTATGTTCCCCGCTCATAGGACCTTTAAAAAAAAGGTCATATGTTCCCCGTTTTTCCCAAAAAGGGTCCTATGTTTCCCTGTAGCCATACATACCAGGGAGCATAGGACCCTTTTTGGGACAAAGCGGGGAACATAGGACCCTTTTCTGGGAAAAGGGTCCTATGTTCCCCGCAATCTATCATCTTCAAAATATTTAAACTTGACGC
This sequence comes from Gadus chalcogrammus, assembly GCF_026213295.1. Lineage (NCBI taxonomy): Eukaryota > Metazoa > Chordata > Actinopteri > Gadiformes > Gadidae > Gadus > Gadus chalcogrammus. The sequence goes on from NC_079425.1 coordinate 1,298,308, forward strand.
GACATTCGCGTGATGACAGCCATCGGCGTGAACAGCGTGGCCACTGAGTGACATGTGTAACGTAACAGCCAATCAGCGTTCAACCGGCCAACTCAGTGCAGCGCAGTCCGGGGTGAACTGCAGCCTGGAAGAGGAAGTGATTGTTGCCGTTTTCGACTCCCGTGCCGTGTTCCAATACCCGTACTTCCATGAGTATACTTAAAGGAAGTACACTATCTGCACTATCCGTACTCACTTGAGTATGGTAATTTTTCAGATGTGAGTGCTGTTCCAAATCGAGTACTCTGTGGTGCACTTACCGGAAATTACGATCACGACTGCCGCCGCTGCTCCTCCCCCGCAATAAACATCCCGCTTTGAACCGTGAACTCTTTACGCCTAGCAGCTATAAAAAGCTATAGAAGCTATAAAAACTACAAAATGACTCTATTAATGCAGGCTATGTGGAAAATGCGCAGACTTTGGCTCAGCCTGGCTCCGCCTCTTCCGCTACGTAGCTAAGATGGCTGCCGTTGAGTACGGAGAGTGTCCTTCGATCCACACTTCACGATTAGCCCCGTTTTTGAGTACGGCATCCGGGTCCTTGAAGTATACTTCTTTTCGCCGGATCTGAATTGGAACGTACTGCGTACTCAATTTTGAGTACGCGTACGGACAGTACGGGTATTGGAACACGGCCCCGAGCTCTTTATATAATAGTACATAATCTAATATAATTGTATAATAATATCACGGCCAAAAGCTCTGTGCGCCTCCGGATGGCCGCGGGAAGCTCTCGTACGGATTGGGCTTCTCTGGGTTTGATTACCGGCGTATGAATACATGAAATGGTATTTATCTCGGCCGGAATTTGGCAGTAATGGTGAGAAAAAGTAACAGACCGGGGAACATCAACCCCTTTTTTTAAAAAACGGTCCTATGTTCCCCGGTCTCATACAAAGAGGGGAACATAGGACCCTTTTTGGGAAAAGCGGGGAACATAGACACGCTCCCCTATCTACCATCGACATATTAATATTAACTACTAACCCTATCGTTTTTGAAATCTACTTAGCCAAATGTTACCTTCTATGGTAATATAACCCAGAATACTAAAGTTATCTTGTAAGATGCGTTTGTGTTCATTATCCAGGAATACTAAAGTTAGTAGGCCTATGGAAGCATGTAGCAAAATTCAAATGGCAATGCAATTTGCAATTACATTATACAATTGACAATTCATGCAATTTTATAATGTAATTTGTAAATACGTTATTCAAAGTGTATTTTACTTGACGTAAGTGACGTAGTTCCCGCCCAGACGCTGATTGGCTGATACGTTTGCCACTTTGCATATTGACTTTTTGGAAAACGTTATGGATTCCGTTTTGGAAAACGTTATGGATTCCGTTTTGGAAAACGTTTTGGATTCCGTTTTGCCAAATCTTTTGCAAAGCGTTCGTTTTGCGGATTGAAATGTCATTTGAATATCGCAACACACGAAGCGTGGCGAAGTGGATTGCAATCACGGGGACGCTATAGCTTTTCAATTTGAATAAAGAACTCAAAGAATTTGACAAAATGTTATTCTATTTGGATTGTTATAACTTTTGCAAATTGAATTGAGGATTGCTTGTCACTTTGCATATTAAAATACACTTTGAATAACAGTATTTACAAATTACAGTTTAAAATTGCATAATGAATTGTCAATTGCATAATGTAATGACATATTGAATTGCAAATTGCAAATTGCATTGCCATGAATTTTGCTACATATATGCTTCCATAAATGTGTACACATGGTCATCTTCTCCAACTTTATCTAAACTGAATACACATTAGCTTGCCCTGAATATGAGGCTATAAATTATACCAACGACATAACTTTACTCACTTTGGTTCATGTGTGGATCATCGGTCCACTGACACCAAGTCCCTCCGTGATGACTTTGCACGGTCAAAATTCGATCTAAATAAATAATAATAATAATAATAATAAATAAGACCCAGTCCCGTGTACAGCTCACACCCCCCCCCCCCCGACACCTTTTATCAGCTGAGGGCGTTTTCATGAGTCTCATAGTATTCGAACATGTGGTACTTGTTGATTAGCTCACGTTGTTATGGCAATGAATACGCCCTCAGCTGATAAAATAATGCCAGCATTTTTTTTCAACTGAAAATTAGCCCCCATGTCAACTCTTTCTGCTCCTTGCACCTTATCATGCTTATCATGCTACGCAGTACGCACCATTACAAGCCCCTGCCGACTAAAACATGAAACTATTCAAGAGGAGGCATAGATAGAATCGCCTTGTGGTCAACTGTCATATAATAGTCATCTGACAGATTATGTCAAGGTTATAAAATGATTATTATTATTATTAGCTGCTCATGTTATAACAAAGCTGGATATCGTGGATTTTCTGATAAAGACTAGCAGGCCTTTTTGACAGACAAAACAGCAGAAACTATGTTAAGTGTGCTCGTGCTGCCTTTTTGGTTTGTCAAACAGAGAGACGCCCACCCACACACATCAGAGGTTAAGATTCCTGCAAGAAGGGTGTGCTCGATTTCACAAGCCCAGTTGTGCCTGTTCATTAGTGTACAGCATCTATTCTCTCATTGCTTGTGTAAAAAAAAGGTTGAATATTAGATTTGAGGACGAAATGATAGGGTGGGGCTAAAGGCAAGTTTTGGTTGGCTTGAGCCCACCCAAAAAAGGTCTAGCTTCGCGACGAAACGTAAGCTAGCGAAAACCATCCACTTCACTTTTCAAAAATGCGCGTACTGTTAGCGGCTACAGTTAGCGGCTACAGTTAGCGCTACAGTCCGTTTTCAAAATAACATTGTGCACACATCGTTTTCAAAAAAGTTGTCGTTTACATACAAAACGCATAAATACGCCGTCGAGCACCATTATAACCAGCCAAACCTATGGCGGCAGTGTAGGAGAAGGATAAGGCCATGCAAGCCAATCAGAGTCCTCAGAATCAACAACAACGAATAACACAAGCGTCTTCCTGTAAGAAACAAACTGTAAACATAGGGCGCTCATGTGACGTTAAGCATTTCCTGGCGCATAATGTAACGCTTCAGAACCTAAAACCCTGTTTCTCCCCGTTGACACGACAACACATAACCGGCGTTTTCAGAAATCTCCACTTTTTAGAATGATTGGTTTCTGTGATAACAACTAGTGTTTTGGTGTAAATGAGAGGCCAAACCTCTTGGAAATATCTGCGTTTTCCCTTTGTGTAAACGGGGCCTTAATAGTCCGCTAAAGACGTTGACGTCGCTTTGCAACCGAAGACGCTGGGTTTGACAAGTTATCGGACTACTTGCGGAGTGATACCTAAGACGCCATTAGAGGCAAAAAGCCTTTGTTTACCTTGACAGCGGTCAATTATACTTGGCAACGGTGAATTATCAAATATAATTCACCGCCGGAAGTTGTGAAGGGCCCATGCAAGTGAACGGAGCGTTAATAATATAAATAATAATATAAAATATATATGTATATATATTTATAGTGCCTGACAGCTGCTTTCACACCGCCGCGCGGCAACTCGCCGCCTCCATTCATTTCAATGAGGGAAGGGCGGCAGAGGGGAGGCGAGGGGAGCCCAGATTCTACTGGCCTGTCTCCCCTTTCTCTCTGCCTCCATCCAGCCCTGTCATGTCGGCTGTGAGGACCAGCTCTTCCCTCTGGTCGTGCAAACTGTAATAACCTCCATACAGGTCCTTACATTCTGCAGCGTGTAGCGGATAGAGGATTTATCATCTTTTTTCTTTATGTAGGTTGTATCAGATAGGAGTCCTGCTCCTCCTGGTCTTCTCCTGGTCTCCTCCTGGTCTCCTCCTGGTCTCCTCCTGGTCTCCTCCAGGTCCCCTCCCTTCTCCTCCTGGTCTCCTCCTGTTCTCCTCCTGGTCTCCTCCTGGTCTCCTCCTGGTCCTCCTGGTCACCTCCTGGTCTCCCCCTGGTCTCCTCCTGGTCTCCTCCTGGTCACCTCCTGGTCTCCTCCTGGTCTCCTCCTGGTCCCCACCTGGTCCCCCCCTGGTCCTCCTCCTGGTCTCCTCTGGTCTCCTCCTGGTCCCCCCTGGTCTCCTCCTGGTCTCCTCCTGGTCTTCTCCTGGTCCCATCCTGGTCTCCTCCTGGTCTCCTGGTCTCCTCCTGCTCCTCCTGGTCTCCTCCTGGTCCCCTCCTGGTCTCCTGGTCTCCTCCTGGTCTCCTCCTGGTCTCCTGGTCTCCTCCTGGTCTCCTCCCTTCTCCTCCTGGTCCCCTCCTGGTCCCCTCCTGGTCTCCTCCTGGTCCCCTCCTGGTCCCCTCCTGGTCCCCTCCTGGTCTCCTCCTGGTCTCCTCCTGGTCCTCCTGGTCTCCTCCTGGTCCCCTCCTGGTCTCCTGGTCTCCTCCTGGTCCCATCCTGGTCTCCTCCTGGTCTCCTCCCTGCTCCTCCTCTTGCTGCTCCAGATCCGTTCTGGCTGCCGGTGGACCTGAAGGAGACCATTCCCCAGCAGGACCAGCGCTGGATTGCGTCCACGCTGTGGAGGAACCAGCGGCTGCGCCCGGACGTCCAGCTCTGGTATGAGCCACCGGTTCCTGCCCTCCTCTACAGCCAGGTCCCGTCACCAGACCGCTCCTGTATGCACCGGCTCCTGGTGTGGACGGCCTACCGCCGGTGGAAGGTGAGGCTGTCCTGGGGCAGCTCACCGGGGCCGGCGTCCCCAGGAGGGCACGGGAGGTCCTGGACGTGGACAGGTACTACCTGATGGGGCCGGAGACCCTCAGGTGCATCTCCCCCGGTTGTGTTACCAACCACCTGTCCACGAGCCAGAGCGTCCTGGACCAGCAGGGCCAGAGCGTCCTGGACCAGCTGGGCCCAGAGCGTCCTGGACCAGCTGGGCCAGAGCGTCCTGGACCAGCTGGGCCCAGAGCGTCCTGGACCAGCTGGGCCCAGAGCGTCCTGGACCAGCTGGGCCCAGAGCATCCTGGACCAGCTGGGCCAGAGCGTCCTGGACCAGCTGGGCCAGAGCGTCCTGGACCAGCTGGTCCACGAGCCAGAGCGTCCTGGACCAGCTGGGCCAGAGCGTCCCGGACCAGCTGGTCCACGAGCCACATGACGGTTGGTCGAGGTCGGACTTGAACCAGCGACCCCATGTGAGGGAAATGTGTAGATTCAATATTTAGAGAAAAAGGTGAGGATATTAAATATTAATTCTGATTTAAAATAACTAACAAGTTCTAACAATGTTTTGTCCAACTCACACAGCGCAGGTTTGAACGGGTCTACATATTGAACAAAATACTATATGTATCTATATCTATATCTATGTATCTATATCTATATATATATATAGTATTTGTTTCGATATGTATAACCTCTAACACCTAAACTAACCATCTCTAGTACCTAAACTAACCATCTCTAGACTCTAGTACCTAGCGTCTATATATATACAGGGCTCTAAACTAACATTTTTCACTGGTTGCACTGGTGCGCCTAACTTTTTTTCTTAGGTGCACCAGCACAAAAGTTAGGTGCACCCAATTGTCGACCATATCGCATTCAACACGGCAGTTTTACAGGTTCAGCGTTTTTAAATAGCTGTCCATGTAGGCAATATTGACTTGTAAATGATGAACTAAGAATCTGGTCAACCTAATGTTCTTTATTTGAATATTTGCACAGAAAGGTAATTCACTGAAACATTTTGGTGATTTAAGTGCTTCACTGAGCTGCAATTTAAAACTTAAAACATCTGAAGATAAATGAAATAAAAAGAAAATCTAAATTAAAAGTGCAAGTGTTTTAAACTGAAACTTCAAACTGAACATCTCATGGCTCCAGGTCTTATGGACTATCCTCAATTGCAGTCACATTCCCCTCTGATGGCCAACTCAATGGTAGTTTGGCCTTCCTTGATCTTGGCAATAGCCCGGCTATTATTTGTTTTCTATCACTGAACTTTCGAACAAAACTCTTGCTCAGCAACGATGGGAAATAGCCTACTATCAAATGCATTATTTAAACCAGTATGAATATTACCGTAGCGTATATGTTTACCAGGCAATTGAATACGCCTGCACACACACACAGGCACGCACGCACGCACGCACGAACAACGCAGAGTGTAATCGGGAGAGTTGGGAGAATTCCCGGTGGCCCGTTAACGTGTCAAGGCGGCGCCGGGTCAACGTCAGCCACCAATTCCGTTTGTCTATAGGGGTAGTAACTGAGCGCCCCCGTCCCGAAGTGGAACAGCCCAGGTCGGGCCTTGAACTCGCGATTGGTCAGAAAGACGGAACAGCTAATGACAACATTGAACTCTCATGCAGCTCGACCAGAGTGACACACAAACACACACATCGTTTTCATCCACTCCGGATCCAGACTATTCCATCTTAAAGCACCCAGGCTACTATGCGGCGAGCTGGGGCTCTCATGTTCTCCCCTGCGTGTATACCTTGTCCGCATCCCCTGCCATCCAGTTGTCATACGATTCATGCAGACTGGTTTTCAACGGCTGATTCCATGGATTAGCCTACTTTGCGCTGTGCCGTGTTTTCCCCGCCGATGTGGCGAAGCTGTATGGTTTGCTGTGAGAGCTTAAATAAATGCAACGATATAAGTTGACTGGAACAATTATTGAAGTTTAACATTTTGTTCAGCAAATTTGACAACTGACAGATGCAATATTGTAGCCAGTGAAAATCGCAAAATTCTGACGAGCATTCTTAAATGAAGGAGAATAAACAGGAATATCTGGACCACGCCAATCAGAGGGGGTCCCGCTATTCATTATCTCTGATTGGATTGGACCATGATATGGGCCTTTCAGAGTCGCAGAGTTTTTTCTTTTGAACGGCTGGTTGCACCCGGTGCGACCCTCCGATTTTTTTAGTCGCACCATTGAGAAATTAGGTCGCATGTGCGACCAAAGTGGTCGCACTTTAGAGCCCTGATATATAATATATATATATTAGGCTAAAGTAATAACTTTTATGTGACTTTGCGGATGGTTGTGAAGTGTGTGAAGAAGGTGTTCCTGTTGTATCGCAGTCAGGACGGCTTCTGGAGGAGTTTATGAACGACCATGATCATAGAACAGGCCGACACATGTTTATTGTAAGAAATAACCTTTAGTTGGTTAGCGGGAATGGAATCACAGTGATCTGAATAATCACTATTCATAATAATTAATAACATAATAATTAATTATAAACCCTAAACCCTGGAATCAAACCCAAACACCTTTCTATACCCTGCGTGAATATTTATAAACCGACAGGAATGAACAGCATTGACTACAACCAATAGTATAGAATTTACACAACCACCGTTGATAGAGATTATTATTCCCCCATGTGATTCTTGTGTAGGTGGTTAACATAACAATAGTGTGTCACAATATTATTGATTTCTCTCCGTGTGTGGTTCTATTACAGACACTTGTTATCAACATGAAACGTACAATATCCATTTATACCAGTTAACAAGAAACACCCACACCCCTCACTGTTAATGATTCCACAGGCTGCCACTGAGACCTTCACTGACCATCCTCTAACCGCCTATGATACTATACTCATTATACACAACTAGATATATTGATCCACATATATATATATATATAATATATATATATAGATATATGTGTGTGTGTGGTGTGTGTAACTGCAGGCAGTGTTTTCTTGCTCTGTGGACTATGTGTCATTCCATACATTGACCACAAGGTGGACTCGTATTATTTTGTTGTAATATACCTGTTGATTTGTTTCTTTGTTCTACTATTAGAATATTACCCGATCATTATTATATATGATAGATAGATGATAGATAGATAGATAGATAGATAGATATATGATACCGGTGTTCTACATACTAGAGACTCTAGCAGGCAACAGAACTGACAAGGTTACATTCATTTACATGGTTTAGTGCGTGGGGAGTCACTACACACTCTAACAGCTTTGGTCCGGGCTTTACCTGCTGCTCCAACACTAAAATAAGGGAAGATGTTTTCAGTGAAAGTGTGTTGATGGGTGTAGATGAGAGTCATGTCTTCAGGTCGTAGAAGGACACCGTCCCTCCATCATAGTCCAGCTGGACTCTGATCCTCTCTGGAGTCCTCTTCAATGTCAGGTTTGACAAGTACCCTGAGTGTACTTCCACTGGTATAGGATAACACCAGATTCCCTTAGCTGGTGAAAGAGTACGCTCTCCTTCCTCTCCACTGACTCTTTCGCAACACCTATTCTCCAGATAGGAAGGTCTCCCACCTCCCACCTCCCAGCAGTGTTCCCCTGAGCTGAAGCCCTCAGAGCCCAGAACCTCAGCGTACTGACTGAACCTCTCTGGGTTGTTAGGAGCCTTCTGGGTTACATCGCCATGTCTCACGCTGGTCAGATCATCAGACAGAGAGACCCAGCGGTGTGCAGTGTTTGGGTCCAGAGTAACGGGGCTGAAGGTGGTCCTCTGCCCCATCTTCTCCCAGACTCTGTGGCCAGGTTTCCCAGGTGTTGGCCTCGTCCAGCAGCGCTCCAGGAAGCAGCTGGGGATCAGAACCGGAGAGCAGGGCTCTGGCGCTGGTCCGGGAGCGCGTGGAAGCGCTGAGGAACGACAGGCCGTCCTTCTTCAGGTCTGCTTCTACAGCCGAGAGACCCTCTGAGAGAGACCGGATCTGCTGCTGAAGGGTCTTCCTCTCCAGGAGGATCCTCTTCCTCTTCTGCTCCTCTTCCTCTCTCAGGGCCTTCACTCTGGCCTCCTCTTCCTCTCTCAGGAACCGGTGAAGCTGTTCAAACTCTGCTCTGATCCGCCTCTCGGTCTTCACCCGCTGTCCCTTGAGGTGAGGAACCATGGCCTCATACATCTCCTCCAGCTCCTGGTGTCTCCTCCTCCTGGCCTGTAGAGCCGTGAGGTCATGTGTCAGCTGCTGCTTCAGCTCCTGGACTGGTTCTTCTAGACAAACCAGCGTGTGACCCTGGTGGTGAGGGAACTCACACACATGACACACAGCTCTCTGCTCGTCCTTACAGAACCACTTGATATCCTTTAAGTGCTCAGTGCAGACCACCTGGGCCTCATCAGAGGGGCCTGACCTCTGTCTTCCAGCGAAGGAGTCAGCGAGCTCCTTGATGGAAAAGTTAACGACTATATCCTTTGAGTTTTTCCTCTTACAGACGGGACAGTTCTTGTTCTCAGCTTGGGCCCAGAAGTCCTGGAGACAGCTGGAACATGAAGCTGTGGTGACAGCCCAGAGACACCGGGTCCGTGAAGATCTCAGTGCACACGATGCAGGTCAGGAAATGCTTGAGAGGAGGAGGGATTTCTTCTGCCATTTTAGCAGATGTATAGATGGGAAGTCTCTTCGGAATCCTTCCTTAGATCTGAACTCTTTGCTAATAAACTCCAGAGGTGGTCTGTACCCTACAGATTCAGGAGGTCTAGAAAAATAAACATTCATCAGCATAACGCGACAACCATAACTTGTCAAACAATAAAGATTAGTGTGTATTAAGTACGTTGTTTCCTCATTAATGCTAGAACAGGCTGCATTGGCCTTTACCTTACAATCATCTCTGATGAACACAGTCTACCATCGGCAACTTAATATTAAATAGGAAACTTCTGAGCCAAATGTCATTTTCTGTGTTAATATATCCCAGAATGCTAAAGTTATCTTGTAACATGGGTTTTGTGTTAATATATCCCAGAATACTAAAGTAATCTTGTATTATGCGTTCTGTGTTCATATATCCAAGAATACTAAAGTTAGTATGTAATGTGTACATAAGGTCATCTTCTCTAACTTTATCTAACCTGAATTCACATTAGCTTGCCCTGAATATGAGGCTATCAATAATACCAATGACATGTCTTTACTCACTTTGGTTCATGTGTGGATCATCGTCCTCCGACGGAGTGGAGGTCAAGTGACTGAAACAGTTCTCCTACTGCAAAAGATCCTTCTGGGCTTTTGAACACTCACCTCAAGTGATTCTTCTTCAACCTAGTACCTAATACGATCAGTTGTACTCTGATCACACGTTCATAAGTAAAGGACTTGAATAGTGTCTGATTACAGACAGAGCCCACATTCTCTGTTACAGGTTTGTCAGGTTTTATCAGCGATGTTGGGTGACGTCACTTCTGTCGGTATTTGAAGCGAGATCCCAAACAAACAGAACCCGCTCGCCCCTCCCTTCCGTGTTTGGTGCATCCATTAAAAACTATCATGAACGCAGCGCAAAACCCCACAACACCCATCCCTTGTCAGTGATTGGTTGGAATACTATTAATACTAATACTACTACTACGCTCGCATGTACATTCATTCTGCACTCGTGGGCGAGTGCAGAATGAATTGGAATCGACGGGTTTTCACCCTCAAAATCCACTTTTCTCAGGGTGTAATTTCTTGTCAAGTAATTTGAAAGTTGCATTCAAAAGGGGGGGCTAAGATAATACACAGAATATTTCATTTCTTAAGTTCACTTGTCTTTTCTAAAAATGCGTTCAAAAAGATAAAGCTGGACAAGGTCCAGCTTTATTATATTAATAAATATAATCTACAATATATATTACATGAATATATAATATCTAACAATTTACTTTGACGGAAAGTCCTCCTTAAGATAATGTTTCGGATTCTGCTTCAGCTTCATTTGCCATCAAGCGGGGACTCTGATCGTAATTAAGTCTGTCCCTCACCAATGAAGAGATTTATTTTCTTTGTATTACCACGTTGGTCATTTTAATGTGGATTTTAAATGCTCTTACACGATTGATTACATTGCTACTTTATTCTGGTCACCAATTTATGTATTGCAAGGTCTTGCTGTGCATGCAATACAATATGTAAAGTTGTGTTGCTTATTTTCGAGCTGGTTTGCTAAAGAGGCTGCTGAGCTTCATTCTCTGGTCACCCTACACTGGAAAAAGCCTTCTGTTGAACCAATTAAAAAAAACATGGGTAATGGTTCACATCTATATTACATAACTTGAGCCAATGACAAATATATAGCTTGCCTCAAACAATATTTCCTATGTTCATAAAAACAAAATAATACAACTTGGCACCAAGTATAATTCTATTATTTGAATGAAGTTAATACATTTAAATCGTATGTTAAATCCTAAACAAAAAAATATTGATTCACTCCAACAATTGTTTCTCATTTAAGAAATATCTATCAGAAATAATTTGGTTTATCCAATCAAAAAGATTACAATTTAATCAAACAATTGTTTCTCATTATTGTATACATCATCATCATTTTATCCCCGCTCGGCTCTCGCCGCTTCATGGCCTTGAGGCGCATCTGTCTGGATTGGACATCACATCGCGACATCAGTCAGGGTTAGGTGCTTTGCCAAAGACACCTCGATACACTGCTTGGTGAAGCCGGGGATCGAACCAACAACCTTCAGATTACCAGCCAACCCGCTCTACCACCTGAGCTACTGCCGCCACACAATATACAATATATATTAACAATCTAAATTGCAGAGTTAGACCAACTCCAGACCTCCCTCCAGACACAGACAGACTGTCCTAGCTCACAGAACCAGTGAGTCATCGTCACTCTGGTCAAGGCTAGTGCTTTCACCTCAAAAAGTCGCCAAAAGTCACCAATAGCAGCTGAAAAATAAGCTAGATTTGTCGCTTGTCGCTGTTTGAAAAAAAGTCGCCAAAGGGGTCTGAAAAGTAGCTAAATATAGCGACAAAATCGCTAAGTTGGCAACACTGCGGTTTGGTCCAGTAGTCGTAAGCGTCTTTGTATTTAATGCGCATGCGCAGGCTTGTACGTAACCTTGACATTTTACATTTGTCTGAACAAATATTTCTTAATTGAACTCCTAACTAAAAATATCTATATTTCACAGTATTTTGAAGTAAAAAAAAGTTATTTTAAAAATAAAACAAAAAATGTTTATTTGAATTGAATTACAAAATAATAATCAGATGAAGTGCGGCATAAATCCCTTTTTCCAGTGTATAACAGTGTTTTAGGAAGAAAACAAAAAAAATTATTTGGATTGAATGACAAAATTATTAATCAGTTGAATACACAACCTTAAAATTTTACATTTGTCAAAATGGATATTTCTTAATTGAGCTCCTAATTAAAAATATCTATATTTCACAGTATTTTGAAATAAAAAAAAGTTATTTTAAAAATAAAACAAAAAATGTTTATTTGAATTGAATTACAAAATAATAATCAGATGAAGTACGGCTTAAAACCCTTTTTCCAGTGTATGAGTTCTCTGACCCAAAGTAATGAGTTCGTTTAATGAGTTTCTTTGTGTATTAAAGGATCATCATGAGCTGAGAACACGGGTCAGCTAGGATCGCTAGCTAGGGGTCCCCTTTAAAGTTGTTCATCATGACGAATGGTGCATGTATAATGCAAATGCGAATGTGATCCCATAGTCCCTCACAGCAAATTTGAGGTCGCTAGCTCATGAGCTCTAGCACCACCAACAGGTTAAAGTTGGACATGCATTCATGTTTATAACTTTTTACACATTCATCCAATATTCAGAAACAAGGTGTCATTAGAATCCTTCGGCCAAGCCGAGTTCTATGTCGTCGTTTTGCGACATGATGGATTTTATCTTGGTTTATGTCAAAAACCTTCAAAATGCATCTCCTATCACAAATGCTGTCCAATCATCTCGAAACTTGGCAGAGATGATCTTCAGGCCATGATTGACAAAACTTATTAAATACATTTTTCAAAATCGTTTGGCCGCGACAGCCAATCAAATTGGACCGCGAAGACACCAAACAGGAAGTAAGCCAATTTCTCAGCTGCCCTTTGACATATCATAACCAAACTTGGTACTTAGACCCATGAAATCATCATGGGGAAACTCATTAAATTTGGTGACCTTTGACATCTAGGGGACGATGTAATTAATGAAGATGTGTTTTAACTCCTCTCTCTTCACATTTTAAAAAATAAATCTATGTCTGGTGATACTATCTGACCTCCCCATATTGCTAGTCAATTATTTCTCACGGAAACATCAGAATTTGGCCGCCATGTTGAAAGTTATCAAAACCAATTGTCAAAACCAATTATACATATCCACAGGCCTCCAATCTTCATGAAACTTGCCCGATATGATCTTCAGACCAAGCTGAAAAAATGCGTCAAACAGCTTTTTCAAATTCTTGGCCATGACAGCCAATCAAACTTGACGTAAAAACAGGCCGAACAGGAAGTAAGCTTATTTTTCAGCAACTCTTTCACATATCATAGCCAAACTTGCCAAACAGGAAGCCTTGAAAGATCCTCATCATGACTATTGGTGCATGTATGATGTGTAACAAGTTTCCTACTTTCCTAGTGGAAATGGCAGCTTGTTGAGTATGTTGCACTTCCAAGGCTTGTTATAGCGCCACCAATTGTTAATTCTGGCCCATCCTTTGCATCTCTAACTAATTTTACAAGTTCTACAAGCCTGCTATTTTACACAACTTTTGACCATGTCGTTTTTGAGATATGTCAGGAAAATAATAATAATAATACAGGGTCCTACGTCTTTCGTAGGACCCCTAACTAGGAAATCATTTATTGGCCCCAACTTTCACTACTGAAGATGCAGGTATTATCTTATCGACCACTTCTGTCTACCCTGTAATCATTGAAGATCGGCTCACAACGCACAGGGGCGCCACCTGCAGGCCAGGGGGGGAACCCTGTTTTCTCCAAATCTGACTAGTTGCCAGTTCCCGTTTATTAATTTGTTGGAAAATTTGGGAACAATTTCATCGACGAATCATTTTCCAAAACGCGGAGGATGGAAAGTTACTTGCGTACTTCCTTACTTGCCATGCATCCGACGCGCCAGCAGAGGGCTCTGTGGTACCACAATAAGTGTTCTGGTAAACCAAAAACAGCCGATGCATCAACATTTCATAGTCTACTCTGACTCTAGCCCTAACCCTGACTTAAATCTGACCTTCACCTAACCCTTACCTTACCCTTTTGATATCAGAAGACCACACGTAGGAAGACGTGGTTACCAGTTAATATTGCCTCCACATGTAAAATCCTTTATTACGCAAGCGTAAGCATTAAGCAAATGTGAGTGAGGCAACAGAGGAAGAGGCATGTGTTGAAGCCTCCACCATCTGTGGATCTCATTTAAACTGACTGCTGCGGTAACAACAAGGTTTCATTAATAAGTCGGTATTCTGAATTTGACGCTTAGACCAGACAATCGACAGCGTGTTGATTTGGGTTGGATTGGGAAGGTCTGGGAGTCTTGCTGAAGGAGAAAGCCTTGAGTTGAGGATGGAGAACGGAGAGAGAGGCGAACAATTGGCTTCTCCCAACAATGAGACAACAGCCTTTGAGGGCCTCGACAAGTTCCAGCGATTGAAGCCCACAATACTCGGAGTAAGAGACCACACACACACACACACACACACACACACACACACACACACACACACACACACACACACACACACACACACACACACACACACACACACACACACACACACACACACACACACACACACACACAGGGCGACTTGTGTTTCATGTTTCCGTCCTGTGACGTGTACTGGCTGCAATAAGAATAAATAAGAATTATTAGTGATGATTATTGATGATAAAAACATTGATTCTGTTGTCTCCCAACAGGCGATTGAAGTGGTAATTGGGATCTCCATGGCACTGACCGCAGTTACGTATCTGGCTGTCGATGTCGACCTCGACATAACAGCAATCCTCTTCTGGGGAATCCTCATCGTGAGTAACATTTAGGTGAAGTCTCAATGCATTATTTAAACTACAGCTGTTCCTTAATAGCCTATATAATGTGTATGTGTCTATGCACTCTTTAGTAGCCTATATAATGTGTGTGTCTATGCACTCTTTAGTAGCCTATATAATGTGTATGTGTCTGTTTAGTAGCCTATATAATGTATATGTGCTTATGCACTATTTGGTAGCATATATAATGTGATTGATGTACAACCTGCACCCAGTGTTGTGGTGAGTGTGGTCTCCCAGTGTTGGGGTGAGTTTGGTCTCCCAGTGTTGTGGTGAGTTTGGTCTCCCAGTGTTGTGGTGAGTTTGTTCTCCCAGTGTTGTGGTGAGTCTGGTCTCCCAGTGTTGGGGTGAGTTTGGTCTCCCAGTGTTGTGGTGAGTTTGGTCTCCCAGTGTTGGGGTGAGTTTGGTCTCCCAGTGTTGTGGTGAGTTTGGTCTCCCAGTGTTGTGGTGAGTGTGGTCTCCCAGTGTTGTGGTGAGTGTGGTCTCCCAGTGTTGGGGTGAGTTTGGTCACCCAGTGTTGTGGTGAGTTTGGTCTCCCAGTGTTGTGGTGAGTTTGGTCTCCCAGTGTTGGGGTGAGTTTGGTCTCCCAGTGTTGGGGTGAGTTTGGTCTCCCAGTGTTGTGGTGAGTTTGTTCTCCCAGTGTTGTGGTGAGTTTGTTCTCCCAGTGTTGTGGTGAGTTTGGTCTCCCAGTGTTGTGGTGAGTTTGCTCTCCCAGTGTTGTGGTGAGTTTGTTCTCCCAGTGTTGGGGTGAGTTTGGTCTCCCAGTGTTGTGGTGAGTTTGGTGGGAGTGGTGAGTCCAGCTCCACTAAGGAGCAGGTCAGGGTTAGTATAGTCTGGTCCTCTTGCTCTATGAAGCCGGCTGGCGTGTGGCTGTAGAGCAGCTCCTGCTAGGAGTGGAGCAGAGCCACACATCCTGATTCACTGCTCAGTACTTCCTGTTTACCAGTGGAACCAAAGAGTTCTGGTGATGTTGTCCCCTACAGTACATCCCTGCTGGGGGTCTGACCATCGCTGCTGACAGGAAACCCACCAGGGCCAAGGTGAGCCAACAGCAGTCAGGAAATGACTCTTACTTTCTGTTGTATTCTTGCCAATTCTCATATGGTACGTTCTTCAGCACTGTGTTTGTATGCTAGAGGCCTCGTCATGTTAAATCCTCAGCATTAACTCCATCTTCTTTGGGTGGGTTCAGTGGTAACTGTTGTTCCTGATGGTTTCAGTTGTGCGCTGCGTTGGGGATGAATGTGCTGGTGGCTCTCTCGACCGTCGCTGGAAGTCCTCTTCATGGCTTTGCTATTGTAATATTTGGGTTTGAAGAGTGTGTAACTCTGGTAAGAATGTTTAACTATTGTGTATTTTGCTAAGAAATTATATTCTATTTTTTGGGTTATTTTTATCGTCTCTATTTAATCCATGTTCATTTTCCACTAAAAAAACTATATAATGCAATATAATACAATAATCTTTTTGTTTTGTCACAGTGTCACAGTGAATTTGTCATGCTGGCAGCGTCCATCTTGCTGTTCATCATCTCCATAATCGTTGTTGCATCTGCAGTGTCTGCTCTGTGTTCCTCTAGAAAGGTAAGGCAGACATCTGCAGTTTCTGCTCTGTGTTCCTCTAGAAAGGCTGCTCTGGGTTCCTCTAGAAAGGCTGCTCTGTGTTCCTCTAGAGAGGCTGCTCTGTGTTCCTCTAGAAAGTCATTCTGGGTTCCTCTAGAAAGGCTGCTCTGGGTCCCTCTAGAAAGGCTGCTCTGGGTTCCTCTAGAAAGGCTGCTCTGGGTTCCTCTAGAAAGGCTGCTCTGGGTGCCTCTAGAAAGGCTGCTCTGTGTTCCTCTAGAAAGGCTGCTCTGTGTTCCTCTAGAATGGCTGCTCTGTGTTCCTCTAGAAAGGCTGCTCTATGTTCCTCTAGAAAGGCTGCTCTGTGTTCCTCTAGAAAGGTAAGGGACACATCTGATAGTTGTTAGTCAATCGATCAACGGTCCACTGAGAGGACCCGCAGTGGTTGTGTCATTTTGGAAGCGGTTCTTTAAGTTTGATTCTGAGGTATTGCATTCATTGGGGTAATTGTTACATGAATCACCCTTACATTGCAAATTTAATATGTGAAGCAAGCTTTGTTTTGTAAGGAGGTGGATCGACCGACTCTGTAAAGGAAGTCTAACTTTGAGCCTCATGTAGCCCTGATCTGTGTGGATGAATAGATGATGAGGTGGCAGCCAATAGGAGTCGTTCTGATGTTCTCCTCTGCTGTTGCCTCTCTGTTTCTGTGTCTCACTCTCTTCTCTCTTCTCTTTTTATTTCAGCCGTCGCATTCAAGCATACCAAAATGTACTAAGGTATACCTTAAGTCAGTGCTATTCAAATACAAATTCAGTTGGGCCAGTTTTTCTAAACAAGAAATTCAGTTGGGCCAGACATTTTCAGCAGCAAGTAATGACAAATTTTGGACCAACACAAACATGTATTGAAAAACACAAACGTTTTATTAATTGTCATATCTGAAAAATTACATTAATTCATCTTTGGTGAAATCTGACCAAGGCAAAACTCTGAAAACCAAATAGTGCACAATATTAGGCCTGTCAACAGCCAGTTTCCTTTTTGAAACAAAATAAATATTTGTCATATCTGACCAATAAGCAAAACACAAGGTTCATCGAAAACAAAATAGTGCCCATTTATCTGAGGTTTCCTTATTTAAATAAATAAAATAAACATTTCGGTCACATATTAAAACAAAAATATCCCCCTGGGATCAATATGCCGAAGTGGATGAAAAAAACAGAACTAGGCATATTAAAGCTTAGTAAACAAACCAAAAAAAATATATATAAAATATCTAAGTAGCTTAACACGCATGAATACTTTGTTGCACACTTAGTTACGCATCCTTTTGTTGCCATGTATGCAACAGTTTCACTGCTGAGTTCTCAGTGGGAGATGTGACATCTTTTGTGCTGAATGAGAGCAGTCATTCTGGGCTCATAAGATGTCAATGCAATCCGAAGGCATTCGTGAAGTGTTTACTGTCAGACAGTGAGCAAAGAGAGCTTTTTTTTAAATTGAGTTCATGTGTGAGAAGCTTGATTCACATGTGTATGTTGAGCCAAACATACTTAGCACAAGGACTGCTGCTCTCTTGACGTTAGAGAACTGATGTGGGTTGACATCAGCCCAAAACCTGGCTGGCCCGTTGGTGCGCAGCTCCTGTGCCATCGTTAAGGATGACCGCATGTCCACAAGTTTGGGAATGAATTTCCCCTTGTCACTGGGAACGGCCACCTCCTTTGCTTTGGCGGATAAAGCCCCTTCTATTGTGACAGTGAACGGGTCTCTGGCAAAACACATCACCTCTGTTGGCAAAGCAAGTCCATCCAATCGTCCAGCAAAGATTTCTTTTAACCTCGCAACAAAATTTGTCATCACAGCGGTAATGCTTGCCGGGGATGAGATGCATTTGCAGAGCGTCGGCAAATGCAACATTCGGCCTGTGCTCGAGTCAGTCCCGAAAAGATCCAGTTTGGCTTGGAATGCGAGCATCTGTTCCACCAGTTCAATGACAGTTTTGTCTCTGCCTTGTAGTCCCACATTTAAGTCATTCAGGTGTTAGGTAATATGTCACTGAGAAAGCTGACATCGCCAATGAAGTTGTCTTCCAGCATTCGGTTCAAGTGTGTTTCGGCCTTTTTATGCTTTCTGCTGCGGAGGAAGGCTGTGATTTCCTCTCTAGATCACAGAAACGCTTGAGCGCTTTGCCTTTGGACAGCCACCTGACGGCATTGTACAAAAGCAGGTCATGGTGCTCAGCAGACATGTCTGACAGCAGCATGCGGAATAAGCGGTGTTGGAGCCTTGATGTGGAGCGGATACTACTACACTACACAACACTACAGTCCAACACG
>NC_079425.1:1321993-1366993 GCF_026213295.1 Gadus chalcogrammus
CCTCTGGTCCTTTGAACACTCACCTCAAGTCATTCCTCTTCAATCTAGGGCTTCCCATCCTGAAGGAGACCAACTCCACCTACGTCTGAACGACAGTGTTTGGTTACAGGTTAATCATTATCAGATCTGAACAGTGTCCCCCACGTGGACCTGAAAGAGTTCTGAACGACTTGTTGTGCCCGCGACACTCAAGTTAGGAGGACGCTCCGAGACACTAGGAGTCATTTCAGAGTTAGAACGGAAAATAAGAAATAATGTTGACTTCAGGAATACTAAATACTTCAAATGGATCCCAATCAGTAGCACCACCATAAAGACATCCATCCTTGATTCAACAGCAGTCCTTTACCGTTTTTAATTTGGTCAGCTCTACACGTTTTCTTTATAGCCCAGACTACATTGATTGATATTAAACACAATATTTTCAAACAGAATTCAAAAATCAAACCCATAACACTAAACTTGTTTAAATAAATGTCTTTGGGTTGGGGGAGAGGCCAGAGAGCTGTTCATTAAAAGTGTTTGACCAGTCATTGCACTGGTCATGTGATGCGTTGGACTCTCTCCCGTCCTATCGTCTGGTTAGGGAGGGGAAGTCTGAAGTCCAGCAGCAAACTGCTGCTGAGTTTCATTCTCTGGTCACCCTATGAGTTCTCTGACCCAAAGTAATGAGTTCTGTTCATCTGTTTCTTTGTGTATTAAAGGATCCTCATGAGCTGAGAACACTGGTCAGCTGAGGGACCTAGCTAGGGGCCCAGCTGGGGGTCCTAGTCAGGGACCCTAACCCAAAGGGTCCCTAGCCCTAACCCTAGCCTTGAGAGATCCTCATCATGACTCATGGTGCATGGATGATGTATAACAAGTTCCCTACTTTCCTAGTGGAAATGGCAGCTTGTTCAAAGGCTTGTTATAGCGCCACCTATTGTTAATTCTGGCCCATCCTTTGCATCTCTAACTAATTTTACGAGTTCTACAAGCCTGCTATCGTTTTTGAGATATGGCAGGAAAATAATAATAATAATAATACAGGGTCCCACGTCTTTCGTAGGACCCCTAACTAGAAAAATCATTTATTGGCCCCAACTTTCACTACTGAAGATGCAGGTATTATCTTATCGACCACTTCTGTCTGCCCTGTAATCATTGAAGATCGGCTCACAACGCACAGGGGCGCCACCTGCAGGCCACGGGGGGAACCCTGTTTTCTCCAAATCGGACTAGTTGCCAGTTCCCTATTCATTGATTTGTTGGACAATTTGGGGAAATATTTCATCGACCTATATGTTCCATCATTTTCAAAAACGCGGAGGAGGGAAAGTTACTTGCGTACTTACTTACTTGCCATGCATCCGACGCGCCAGCAGAGGGCGCTGTGGTACCACAATTAGTGTTCTGGTAAACCAAAAACAGTCGACTATCAATTTTCATAGTCTACTGACTCTAGCCCTAACTCTGACTTAAATCTGACCTTGACCTAACCCTTTACCTTATCTTTTTGATATCCGAAGACCACACGTAGGAAGACGTCCAGTTAATATTGCCTCCACATGTAAAATCCTTTATTACGCAAGCGGAGGCATTAAGCAAATGTGAATGAGGCGACAGAGGAAGAGGCATGTATTGAAGCCTCCACCATCTGTGGATCTCATTTAAACTGAACTCTGCGGTAACATCAAGGTTTCATTCTTATCAACAGGTCGGTATTCTCAATTTGACGCTTGTGGCACTAGGCCACATATTTAATATTTTAGGATACACTGTAAAAATATTACCTGGTTTCAATATGTAAAGAATTAACAGGTATAATGTGGTGATCCTAAAGTAATGTTCCTACCTTAATGTGTACCTGTGGCCTTATATTTATATGTATTTATTTTATATTTATGACTGTTATTGTTTTCTGACCGGGGATCGGTGTTCCGCAAATCAGCTGACGGGCCTGTCAGCTGAGGGGATGAGGTTCGAGAGGTTTTAAATACAAGGAAGTGAATTGCCAGGGGAGGTGGCGCGTAATGAATGAATGGAGGGAGCCTGAGAGGGACCTCTTACAAAAGCCAGTCCAACTGAGAAAGCTTAATAGTGGGAAAGCTTTAAGAACCACGGAGACAAAGTCGACAACTCTTGCCGACTCGTTGGATACGTCGGTAAGAGCGAATTATTTTTTGCTGGAGGTTTTTGTTACGACCTGGGTCATCTTGTTTTTCTTTGCCTGTCTTTTTCCTGGATTGCCTATTTTTTTCCCCGGACGTAAGAGACCGTTGCTTGCGGAGTTTTGTTCGGGGACATCGGGGATTTCGTTTGGATATTCTTTTTTTGTTTGCTTTGAACTAGAGGGAGAACGCGCGAGTGTGCGCAAGGGGCGCGCAAAGCGAGGCCGCATATTAACGCGGTTATCAGATCACATCGGCGGAAAATACTTTTGGGGGTATCTGGACTGTGGGTTTATTTGAGGGTTGTTTGGTGAATGTATATGGAAATGTGAACAGTTTGAAAATATATGAGTTAATGTAATTCCCTGAGCTATATCCTCGTTATTTGTAGTATTAAGTGGTCTCAAACGAACACAATCAATGTGCTTGGTTCTCAAATTAAGAAACTCGCGTTTCTTTCGTAATAATTGGGCTAAAAGATTAGTCAAAGTGTTACACGCACGGTACGGCCACACCAACCAAGGCTGGTTTATGCTCGGTTACGTAAGCGTAAGCGCAAGCGCAAGAGGCCCTTGCGCGCCCTTGCGCCCCCCTTGCGCGACTTCTCACGTCTTGCGTGCGTCGGGCGATTTTTCTAGACTTGCGTCATTTTTTACGTAAGCTTTTACGCGAGCCGCCCAGCCTGCAAGGCTGTGATTGGTTTGCTGGTCTGGTTACTACTTCCTGTCTGGAGTATCACCCGGCAGGCTCATATACAAAAGCATTAACCTGAAGTGAAGTTAACTTTGCTGCCAACACATTATGTCGTTTTAAAATGTAGAGAGATATGCACATTTATACAACCCCAATGATCAACAACTTCATCACCCCTGTTCCTCTGTCTGTTGCCATCATTCACTGTGTATGGGGAGAACACGATCTGGCACATAAACAAACCAACGACTCCCACAGACAAAGACGTCATTCTCGAGGTCGTCTTCAACGAAAAACTTTCCTCCACATATTACTCCACCTACTGTTCTGGCGGTAAATTGCTTGGCAACACGCGCAACACGCGCAACCTAAAAGGGAGCATGAATTGCTTTGAGTAGATTTTGCGCAACAACGTAACACCAACGCTGAAGCATGCAGCCGCCTTCCTTGCGCGCCCTTGCGCACCCCTTGCGCGACTTCTCACGTCTTGCGTGCGTCGGGCGATTTTTCTAGACTTGCGTCATTTTTTACGTAAGCTTTTACGCGAGCCGCGCAGCCTGCAAGGCTGTGATTGGTCTGCTGGTCTGGTTACTACTTCCTGTCTGGAGTATCACATTGATAGAATGGAACCCGGCAGGCTCATATACAAAAGCATTGAAGTGAAGTTAACTTTGCTGCCAACACATTATGTCGTTTTAAAATGTAGAGAGATATGCACATTTATACAACCCCAATGATCAATCACCCCTGTTCCTCTGTCTGTTGCCATCATTCACTGTGTATGGGGAGAACACGATCTGGCACATAAACAAACCAACGACTCCCACAGACAAAGACGTCATTCTCGAGGTCGTCTTCGTCTATGTGGAGTAAAAAACTTTACTCCACCTACTGTTCTGGCGGTGAATTGCTTGGCAACACGCGCAACCTAAAAGGGAGCATGAATTGCTTTGAGTAAATTTTGCGCAACAACGTAACGGTACGGCCACACCAACCGCGTTACTCGCGTTAAGGCCGATTTATGCTCAGTTACGTAAGCGTAAGCGCAAGCGCAAGAGGCCCTTGCGCGCCCTTGCGCACCCCTTGCGCGACTTCTCACGTCTTGCGTGCGTCGGGCGATTTTTCTAGACTTGCGTCATTTTTTACGTAAGCTTTTACGCGAGCCGCCCAGCCTGCAAGGCTGTGATTGGTCTGCTGGTCTGGTTACTACTTCCTGTCTGGAGTATCACTCGGCAGGCTCATATACAAAAGCATTAACGTGAAGTGAAGTTAACTTTGCTGCCAACACATTATGTCGTTTTAAAATGTAGAGAGATATGCACATTTATACAACCCCAATGATCAACAACTTCATCACCCCTGTTCCTCTGTCTGTTGCCATCATTCACTGTGTATGGGGAGAACACGATCTGGCACATAAACAAACCCGACTCCCACAGACAAAGACGTCATTCTCGAGGTCGTCTTCAACGAAAAACTTTCCTCCACATATTACTCCACCTTCTGTTCTGGCGGTAAATTGCTTGGCAACACGCGCAACCTAAAAGGGAGCATGAATTGCTTTGAGTAAATTTTGCGCAACAACGTAACACCAACGCTGAAGCATGCAGCCGCCTTTAGGCGCGTCAGACGCACGTAATTACGCACGTAAACGCAGGAACGCGCCCAACGCACAAACGCCCGGAGTTCAGAAATGTGAACTTTCAACGCTCCAACGAGTGGCGCTTAGCCGCGATAGCCAATCAGCGTGGAGCTTGACCCGACGTCACTGGCAGAGACTAGTGAGCTGGGACAGAAGCATACGGCCGACATCTTTCTTTATTCTGGGTGGAAATAGTAACATAGTTACGCTATTAAATGCGTTTATGGAAACATTTTTAGCGAGAAATGTGCATTTTACTTTCATAATGTTCGCTCGGTGAATGTGAAGGATGTTTGGTTTGATAGTTATGACGAAGAGGGAACGCTCCATTCACTTGCATGGAGAGAGTCTCTGGTTGCTAAGCAACCTCAACGTCTTGGCGGACTATATCTCTGCTGATCAACACTACGAATGCTGGAAACACACCAGACACACCATGTGAAGTTATTTAACCCGATTATTGTTATTTATATCAGAGATTATTTAATCCATCCCGATCTAAACTCTATCACCCAAACACGGCGGCGTTTGGGTTTCCTACCTCGGACTCCAGCGCAGCCACGGCCGACAACTATCTTTATTCTGGGTGGAAATAGTAACATAGTTACGCCATTAAATGTGTTTATGGAAACATTTTTAGCGAGAAATGTGCATTTTACTTTCATAATGTTCGCTCGGTGAATGTGAAGGATGTTTGGTTTGATAGTTATGACGAAGAGGGAACGCTCCGTTCACTTGCATGGACATGGACTCATCGAGCTGCGTTGGTGCGTTGACGCGTTGGAAGCGTTGAACCACCACACAATGATCAAGCGTCAGGTTAGGCGCGTTACTCGCGTTATCCAACGCGAGTAACGCGGTTGGTGTGGCCGTACCTTTAGGGCGTATGAGGCGCGTACATATACGCGCGTACATATACGCGCGTACATATACGCGCGTACATATACGCGCGTACATATACGCGCGTACGCGTATATGGAGTTCTTCTAGAAAGGCTGCTCTGGGTTCTTCTAGAAAACAACATTTGTTTAGTTTTTTCAGTGTTGAGGACTAATTTTAGTTGCAGGAGTGTGTGTTGGACTACATCAAAAGCTTTCTGCAGAGATTCAACAGCTCTAGCAGGAGTTGATCCAAAACAGTAAATAATTGTGTCATCTGCATAAAAATGCATATTAGCATCTGACACGTTTTTTCCCAAATCATTAATGTACATAATGAACAAGAGGGGTCCTAATATTGAACCCTGTGGCACGCCCTTGTGGACACTCACAAATTCAGAACACAGACCATCATATTTAATACACTGAGTCCTGTCACTCAAATAATCTGTATGTTGTTCATACTTAGCTAATAAAGTTGATTCCGATTCTGATTAACCCATCACATGAATGTAAAGTTGAAATATAATTACTATAGTAAATGATAGTCTTGTTTCAACTTCTTCATGTTTGCGTGAGTGGCTGAATCTGCGTTGTGTATTTTTCTTAAGTAGAGACGTGACCAAGGATCTCAGTCCGGACTCGGGAAATCCGACATCCATTTATGTTTGCCGCTGAAGATAAATATAAAACGGCTTCCTTTCAGGAAGTGCCCTGAAAACAATCCTCCCACTCCTCTTCCCAAGAGAATAAGTCTACGTTTACACGATGACGGGCTGAACAGAAGACGCAAAAGTGGCGTCGCGTCTTCACTTTTTATTCCGTGTTTAGACAAGCGTTTTCGGGAGGAAATCTGCGTGCATACGGTGACGCAAAAGTGTGTGGAATTCGATTGGGTATGCGTGCCAGGCGGCTAGGTGGTGCTGTGATACACTATCACACAACACCTCCATGTCTGAGCACATGCGTAGAATCTTCCTTCTTCTCTTATCCGTGCCGCAAAAACCAAAAAGATCCTTCTCTGTTCAGTAATACTATCTGTACATATCCTGTATATTTCGTGGAACGCTGTACGCTTGTTAGAGCTGCCAGAGCAGCTTGAAGGTCCGACGCATGGAAATAATCTGACATGTTTGTTTATTTCCTTGTACTGGCACATGTATGTGACGTAAACGCGTACTCGACGTGAGCAGATCTGAGCAGTGTTTTGCGTCTTGGCAGTGTAGACGGAAACGCTACGGCGGAGCGTATTCAGCTTTTCCACTCTGGAGGGTGGTTTCAGATTTATGCGTTTTCATGCCCCAAAAACGCCGTCACCGTCTAAACGAAAAGCACTTCCGATAAAATATATGTTGTTTTTACCCGCAAGCGTCCTCGTGTAAACGGGGCCTCAGAACAAAAGGGCCACGTGCATACAACTTTATCACAAAAAGGTTTGAAGTCAAAGAAATAAGACATACCTGAAGATAAATATAAAACAACAGCTTCCTTTCAGAATGTGCCCTTTAACTATCCTCCAACTCTTACACAAAGCACACAGAGGGGGAGGGCTACTAGCATGACTACACCAAGGTCAGGGGCAGGCCAGCATGTCGTAATAAAATATAACGTTCTCCAAAACACTGCAATCTATGCATTGATATTTACATGACACTTCCATTAAACAATGTATAGTCAAAATAATTTATGTAAAGAATGGTAAACTATAAGATGGTTAAAGACTTGATCAAAAAATGGGGGGAAATAATTGCACACACCACTTCCCAAGAGAATCAGAGCAAAAGGGAAGAGGGCAGGGCGGGGGGGGGGGGGGGGGGGGGGGGGGACAGCAAACATGGGGTTCTCAGAAATGTGGGCGGGATTAGGGAAGGAGGTGGAGCTAAATCAAAGAACAAAATCAAATAGAAAGGGGCACATAAGGCAGCTGGAAAGCTAAACTTCAGGTAATAAAACTGTAAAAGGCAATTTTGTGTAATTATAACTAAAGGGATATTACACACTGTTACACTTGCTCTGTTAAGTTGTTAATTAACAAAAGACATGAACCAAAATTCTCTCTCTGAAGTTTGTTTATTAACTCAATGCGACCAGCATGCCTCTGTTACCACTAGGCTGCCTCACAGCTCAGTGATTGGACACAGAGGTGGCGCATGTATACAATAGGTATCCTATGTTATGCCTTGACAGTAGTTCTTGAGTCAGTTAGAACAATATAAACCATCAGTCGTCTCTTTGATTATATTATATATAAGCCCTTTTCATTACATGAATGTAAAGATTTAATATATTACAGTAGTTCATGAGTCTTGTTTCAACCTTATGTTTGCTATGTTGTTAATGAACAAATGGCATGAAGCAAAATAAAAAGTAGTCGCATTGAACCATGAGGGGATCTTACAGTATGACCTATTGAGTGCATGATAGTTAATATTATTTAATGTAATGACGCATCTCACAGAATGGTTGGTCGAGGTTGGACTTGAAACGGTCGTCCCGTTGTCATGAGGCCGACATAATACCACTGCACTACACATACACCGAATGTACTAATGAATCCATAAAGACAAGGTTTCTCTTTACAGGATTCTGAAATCAGGTTATATGTTAGGTTTGGATTGGTCAGAGATGGTTAGTTCAGGTGTGAGGTCAGAGATGGTTAGTTCAGGTGTTCGGTTAGAGATGGTTACCCAGATAGCAAACAGACGTTGAAACTATATTACATTTACATTTAGGGCATTTAGCAGACGCTTTTATCCAAAGCGACTTACAATAAGTATATTTGTCATAAGAAGTGCATCAATATATCGCTGTCGGTACAGAAAGGATGTTCATAGAACCAAGTGCAAGTACCACAATCGCTAGGCTAATCAATTCCCGTGTTACAGCCATGATAGCAGCAGTTGCTACACAGTTAAGTGCTCTAATACAATACAGTGCAATGCAATACAATGCAATACAATACAATACAATACAATACAATGGTGGCCAGAAGGGGGGGGGTGGCTATGCAGTGTTGAGGTGGACTCTGAACAGGTGAGTCTTGAGTCTTTTTCGGAAGATATTGAGCGACTCTGCGGTCCTGAGAGCGGCAGGGAGCTCGTTCCACCACTGAGGTCCCAAAACCGAGAAAAGTTGTGACTTTGCTGAACGGCCTTTGCTAGCTCTTAGCGATGGCGGTTCCAGACGTCCAGCTGAGGTAGTTGAGCGGAGGGATCGAGCTGGGGTATGTGGCTTCAGCAATGCTTGGAGGTAGGCAGGGGCAGTTCCATCGACTGCCTTGTATGCCAGTACCATCGTCTTAAATTTGATGCGAGCTACTACAGGGAGCCAGTGGAGGTCCCGGAAGAGGGGGGTCACATGGGAGAACTTTGGTAGGTTGAACACGAGGCGCGCTGCCGCATTCTGGATGCGCTGCAAAGGTTTAATTGCAGAGGCAGGAAGTCCAGCCAGTGAGTTACAGTAGTCGAGGCGGGAGATGACCAGTGATTGGACTAGAAGCTGAGCTGCTTCCCTTGTGAGGAAGGGCCGGATTCTGCGGATGTTGTAAGTCAACATTCCGTTGACAACATTAAATCATTGAATCAACATTTAACTCTGATGTTGAATCTACATCATTTTGCAACCTTTTTTAATATTGAAACAACGTTGAAATCCTGTCCACAGATCAGCAGAATTTCAATGGTTTTTCAATTATCAGGAATTTTGGAATAATGTTGAAATTTTAACTATACTAACTTGGATCAACGTGATTTCAATGGAATTTCAATCGTTATTAAGCATAGAAAATGATTGCTAGGCATCCGGAAATGTATCGCCCTAAATTAAATAGCCTTTAATGAATATCCTGCTTTATCGACGGATGTTAAAAAGTGGTGGAACATTTGAAAGCTTGTATGCCTATAGCCTAGCCAAAACACTGACCGCACCACACTGTTTAAGGTAAAAACAAATTCCTTTTATTACACTCTTTTCATTGCTATAATCTGTCAGATGTCTATTAAATGACAGTTGACCACAAGGCGATTCTATCTATGCATCTTCTTGAATTGCTTCATATTTTAGTCGGCAGGGGCTTGTAATGCTGCGTAGCATGATGAGCATGATAAGGTGCAAGGAGCAGAAGAAGTTGACATGGGGGCTAATTTTCAGTTGAAAAAAAACGCTGGCATTATTTTATCAGCTGAGGGCGTATTCATTGCCATAACAACGTGAGCTAATCAACCAGTACAACATGTTCTGATACTATGAGACTCAGGAAAACGCCCTCAGCTGATAAAAGATTTCAGGGGTCCGCGAGCAGCAGAGGGGACGTAGTGTCTTATTTATTTATTTTAATTAGTTACTTATTTTATTTGATCTGAATTTTAAATAATCATAATACAAGGATCGGAAGTTTTAACAGAATTCTGATCTTACAAAGTCATGAGTCATGACAGAGGGACTTGGTGTCTTTATTCATGCTTGAACCTGACCAATGTTTACTGTTTAAAAATATTTTAAATTAAATGCAGACCCCAGTCTTGTTTCTCTGTTTTGAGATTCACACAGACTTAGCAGTCTTGTTTAAATGTTACAAATTTCGTTAATAAACAGAACTTGGGATCTTGTTTTAAATTGTTGCAGATTATATCTCCGCTAATTTTATTAACCTATTTGATAATATGGTGATTGTATGCAGAATGCTGGTGCCAGGAACTCATACCGTTTTTTTGTACAGATAAATAAATACATATTAGCAGGTTCTCAAAAGTAGGCTATTTCAATTAAGGGAGGGCGTGAAAATATTGTTATTTTTTTGTGAAACGTACACAAAGGAGATTTAATATACCTCAAATGTGTTATTACAGTTCACATCCATTTGATTATTCCATCATCCTTCATATTTTTTCCTTTCTTCACTTTAGTGGTTCAGAAGTGCATTATTTAGCTGGCACTGCCAGCTATGGGCTTAGACATACAACAGTAACTAGGAAAATAAAGGTTGGACAGGACAAAATAAAAATCATGGATAATATAATACTCCATTTACAAAAGTGTTATCTATAACTCAGATAAAAAGGTTGTCAACAATTTATTTCTTCTTTAAGGGCTAGAAAATGTGTTTAATTCGTTCCTCTGGGACGAAAATACTCATTGGTATTATGGGTTTAACTGAGGTTAAACTGTTACAAAAGGTCTGTGCTTTTCTGACAATAAACCGGCAGACTATTAAAGAATATACAATGTGTTGGATGGATAGATTAATAGATAGATTTACCCCCCACCAGAATAATTTAGGATCAGGTCCTAAAATCCAGCAGAATGCAGGAAATCACGTCTACAATATTCAACCCCCCCCCATTTTATATTCCTCATATACCCCTGGGGTATATATATTTGTATATAGCCTACCTCATATACCCCTGGGGTATATATATTTGTATATAGCCTACCTCATATACCCCTGGGGTATATACATTTGTATATAGCCTACCTCATATACCCCTGGGGTATATATATTTGTATATAGCCTACCTCATATACCCCTGGGGTATATACATTTGTATATAGCCTACCTCATATACCCCTGGGGTATATATATTTGTATATAGCCTACCTCGTATACCCCTGGGGTATATATATTTGTATATAGCCTACCTCGTATACCCCTGGGGTATATATATTTGTATATAGCCTACCTCATATACCCCTGGGGTATATATATTTGTATATAGCCTACCTCATATACCCCTGGGGTATATATATTTGTATATAGCCTGCCTCATATACCCCTGGGGTATATACATTTGTATATAGCCTACCTCATATACCCCTGGGGTATATATATTTGTATATAGCCTACCTCATATACCCCTGGGGTGTATATATTTGTATATAGCCTACCTCATATACCCCTGGGGTATATATATTTGTATATAGCCAACCTCATATACCCCTGGGGTATATATATTTGTATATAGCCTACCTCATATACCCCTGGGGTATATATATTTGTATATAGCCTACCTCATATACCCCTGGGGTATATGAGGTAGGCTTAAAAATCAGAGCCTAGAATCGCCCCTGGTCGGGTGAAGCTTTAGCCTGATATCAAGACAGCATTGTCAACTCATTTCATTCCGTTTTGATACAGATCCTCAAAATGAAACTTAGGAATTGGGCGGATCTGTGTGTTTGCCCATATTTTTGTGTGCCTTGCTGGTCTCCTGGTCTCCTCCTGGTCTCCTCCTGGTCTCCTCCTGCTCCTCCTGGTCCTCCTGGTCTCCTCCTGGTCTCCTCCTAGTCTCCTGGTCTCCTCCTGGTCTCCTCCTGCTCCTCCTGGTCTCCTCCTGGTCTCCTCGTGGTCTCCTGGTCTCCTCCTGGTCTCCTGGTCTCCTCCTGGTCTCCTGGTCTCCTCCTGGTCTCCTGGTCTCCTCCTGGTCTCCTCCTGGTCCTCCTGGTCTCCTCCTGGTCTCCTCCTGGTCTCCTGGTCTCCTCCTGGTCTCCTCCTGGTCTCCTCCTGGTCTTCTCCTGGTCTCCTCCTGGTCACCTCCTGGTCTCCTGGTCTCCTCCTGGTCTCCTCCTGGTCCTCCTGGTCTCCTCCTGGTCTCCTCCTGGTCCTCCTGGTCTCCTGGTCTCCTCCTGGTCTCCTCCTGCTCCTCCTGGTCTCCTCCTGGTCCCCTCCTGGTCTCTTCCTGGTCTCTTCCTGGTCTCTTCCTGGTCTCCTGGTCTCCTCCTGGTCTCCTCCTGGTCTCCTCCTGGTCTCTTCCTGGTCTCTTCCTGGTCTCCTGGTCTCCTCCTGGTCTCCTCCTGGTCTCCTCCTGGTCTCCTCCTGTACTCCTGGTCTCCTCCTGGTCTCCTCCTGGTCCCCTCCTGGTCACCTGGTCTCCTCCTGGTCTCCTCCTGGTCTCCTCCTGCTCCTCCTGGTCTCCTCCTGGTCCTCCTGGTCTCCTCCTGGTCTCCTCCTGGTCCCCTCCTGGTCACCTGGTCTCCTCCTGGTCTCCTCCTGGTCCCCTCCTGGTCACCTGGTCTCCTCCTGGTCTCCTCCTGGTCTCCTCCTGGTCTCTTCCTGGTCTCTTCCTGGTCTCCTGGTCTCCTCCTGGTCTCCTCCTGGTCTCCTCCTGTACTCCTGGTCTCCTCCTGGTCTCCTCCTGGTCTCCTCCTGGTCCCCTCCTGGTCACCTGGTCTCCTCCTGGTCTCCTCCTGGTCTCCTCCTGCTCCTCCTGGTCTCCTCCTGGTCCTCCTGGTCTCCTCCTGGTCTCCTCCTGGTCTCCTCCTGGTCCCCTCCTGGTCACCTGGTCTCCTCCTGGTCTCCTCCTGGTCCCCTCCTGGTCCCCTCCTGGTCTCCTGGAGACCATTCCCCAGCAGGACCAGCGCTGGATTGCGTCCACGCTGTGGAGGAACCAGCGGCTGCGCCCGGACGTCCAGCTCTGGTATGAGCCACCGATTCCTGCCCTCATCTACAACCAGGTCCCGTCACCAGAACGCTTCGGCTTCACAATTTAAATCAAAATCAAAATGTGTGCGTGAAGAAGGTTTCCTGTTGTACGCGTCAGGACGGCTTCTGGAGGAGTTATGAACGACATGAATCATAGAACAGGCCGACACATGTTTATTGTAAGAAATAACTTTTAGTTGGTTAACGGGAATGGAATCACAGTTACCTGAATAATCACTATTCATAATAATTAATAACATAATAACATAATAATTAATTCATCATTATGTTCTGATTGATTTCCTCCGTTACTAAACCCTAAACCCTGGAATCAAACCCTAACCCCTTTCTATACCCTGTGTGAATATGTATAAACCAATACGTCCCAAACAGTGAGGGTAGACTAATACACAGACAGGAATGAACAGCATTGACTAAAACCAAAAGTAATAGAATTACACACCAGCCGTTTGATAGATGATTATTATTTCCCCATGTGATTCTTGTGTAGGTGTTAACATAACAATATTAACAATATAATTGATTTCTCTACATGTGTGGTTCTATTACAGACCCTTGTTATCAACATTAAACGTACAATTCCATTTAACAAGAAAACACACGCACCCCTCACTGTTAATGATCCACAGGCTGCACTGAGACCTTCACTGACCATCCTCTACCGTCTATGATACTATACTCATATATATACACAACTAGATATATTGATCCACATGTATATATGTATGTATGTATGTATGTATGTATGTATGTATGTATGTATGTATGTATGTATGTATGTATGTATGTATGTATGTATGTATGTATGTATGTATGTATGTATGTATGTATGTATGTATGTATGTATGTATGTATGTATGTATGTATGTATGTATGTATGTATGTATGTATGTATGTATGTATGTATGTATGTATGTATGTATGTATGTATGTATGTATGTATGTATGTATGTATGTATGTATGTATGTATGTATGTATGTATGTATAAACTGAATGTAACTGACAAGGTTACATTCATTTACATGGCTTAGTGCGTGAGGAGACACCACACACTCTAACATCTTTGGTCCGGGCTTCACCTGCTGCTCCAACATTAAAATAAGGGAAGATGTTGTCAGTGAAAGTGTCTTGATGGGTGTAGATGAGAGTCATGTCTTCAGGGTCGTAGAAGGACACCTCCCCTCCATCATAGTCCAGCTGGACTCTGATCCTCTCTGGAGTCCTCTTCAATGTCAGGGTTTCACCACTACCCAGAGTGTACTTTCCACTGCGGTGGAGTAAACACCAGATTCCATTAGCTGGTGTAGCAGGACGCTCTCCTTTCCTGTCCACTGACTCTTTAGCAACACCTATTATCCAGTCAGGATGGTCTCCCACCTCCACCTCCCAGCAGTGTTCCCCTGAGCTGAAGCCCTCAGAGCCCAGAACATTACGGTACCAAGTGAACCTCTCTGGGTTGTTAGGAACCTTCTGGATTACACCGCTATGTCTCACGCTGGTCAGATCATCAGACAGAGAGAGCCGGCGTGCTGCAGTGTTTGGGTCCAGAGTAACGGGGCTGAAGGTGGTCCTCTGCCCCATCTCCTCCCAGACTCGGTGGGCCAGGTTTCCCAGGTGTTTGGCCTCGTCCAGCAGCGCTCCAGGAAGCAGCTGGGGATCAGAACCGGAGAGCAGGGCTCTGGCGCTGGTCCGGGAGCGCGTGGAAGAGCTGAGGAACGACAGGCCGTCCTTCTGCAGGTCTGCTTCTACAGCCAAGAGACCCTCTGAGAGAGACCGGATCTGCTCCTGAAGGGTCTTCCTCTCCAGGAGGATCCTCTTCCTCTTCTGCTCCTCTTCCTCTCTCAGGGCCTTCACTCTGGCCTCCTCTTCCTCTCTCAGGAACCGGTGAAGCTGTTCAAACTCTGCTCTGATCCGCCTCTCGGTCTTCACCCGCTGTTCCTTGAGGTGAGGAACCATGGCCTCATACGTCTCCTCCAGCTCCTGGTGTCTGCTCCTCCTGGCCTGTAGAGCCGTGAGGTCATGTGTCAGCTGCTGCTTCAGCTCCTGGACTGGTTCTTCTAGAGGAACCACTGTGTGACCCTGGTGGTGAGGGAACTCACACACGTGACACACAGCTCTCTGCTCCTCCTTACAGAACCACTTGATATCCTTTAAGTGCTCAGTGCAGACCACCTGGGCCTTATCAGAGGGGGCAGACCTCTGGGAGGGTTCAGTGCAGACCACCTGGGCCTCATCAGAGGGGGCAGACCTCTGGGAGGGTTCAGTGCAGACCACCTGGGCCTCATCAGAGGGGGCAGACCTCTGTCTTCTAGCGTAGGAGTCAGCGAGCTCCTTGATGGAAAAGTTAACGACTACATCCTTTGAGGATTTCCTCTTACAGACGGGACAGTTCTTGTTCTCCGCTTGGGCCCAGAAGTCCTGGAGACAGCTGGAACAGAAGCTGTGGTGACAGCCCAGAGACACCGGGTCCTTGAGGATCTCAGTGCACACGCTGCAGGTCAGGAAATGTTTGAGAGGAAGGTTTTCTTCTGCCATTTTAGCGGAGGTCTAGACAGGAATACTCTTCGGATGCGCTCTTTAGTTCTGAAGTCTTTGTTAATAAACTCCGGAGGTGGTCTGTACCCTACGGATTCAGGAGGTCTAAAAAAAAGAAACATTCATCAGCATGACCCGACAACAATAACTCATCAAACAATAAAGATTGGTGTGTCTCTCGTGAATACTATCTACCATCAGCAACTTAATATTAAAATCGAATTGGTAAACTACTGAGCCGAATGTTAGTTTTTGTGTTAATATATCCAAGAATACTAAAGTTATCTTGTAACATGCGTACTGTGTCAGAATATCCCAGCATAATAAAGTTATCGTGTAATATGAGTTCTGTGTTAATATATCCCAGAATACTAAAGTTAGTATGTATTGTGTATGCAAGGTCATCTTCTCTAACTTTATCTAACCTGAATTCACATTAGCTTGCCCGGAATATGAGGCTATCAATAATTCCAACGACATGTCTTTACTCACTTTGGTTCATGTGTGGATCATCATCCTCCGACGGAGTGGAGGTCAAGTGACTGAAACAGTTCTCCTTACTGCAAAATATCCCTCTGGTCCTTTGAACACTCACCTCAAGTCATTCCTCTTCAATCTAGGGCTTCCCATCCTGAAGGAGACCAACTCCACCTACGTCTGAACGACAGTGTTTGGTTACAGGTTAATCATTATCAGATCTGAACAGTGTCCCCCACGTGGACCTGAAAGAGTTCTGAACGACTTGTTGTGCCCGCGACACTCAAGTTAGGAGGACGCTCCGAGACACTAGGAGTCATTTCAGAGTTAGAACGGAAAATAAGAAATAATGTTGACTTCAGGAATACTAAATACTTCAAATGGATCCCAATCAGTAGCACCACCATAAAGACATCCATCCTTGATTCAACAGCAGTCCTTTACCGTTTTTAATTTGGTTATCTCTACACGTTTTCTTTATAGCCCAGACTACATTGATTGATATTAAACACAATATTTTCAAACAGAATTCAAAAATCAAACCCATAACACTAAACTTGTTTAAATAAATGTCTTTGGGTTGGGGGAGAGGCCAGAGAGCTGTTCATTAAAAGTGTTTGACCAGTCATTGCACTGGTCATGTGATGCGTTGGACTCTCTCCCGTCCTATCGTCTGGTTAGGGAGGGGAAGTCTGAAGTCCAGCAGCAAACTGCTGCTGAGTTTCATTCTCTGGTCACCCTATGAGTTCTCTGACCCAAAGTAATGAGTTCTGTTCATCTGTTTCTTTGTGTATTAAAGGATCCTCATGAGCTGAGAACACTGGTCAGCTGAGGGACCTAGCTAGGGGCCCAGCTGGGGGTCCTAGTCAGGGACCCTAACCCAAAGGGTCCCTAGCCCTAACCCTAGCCTTGAGAGATCCTCATCATGACTCATGGTGCATGGATGATGTATAACAAGTTCCCTACTTTCCTAGTGGAAATGGCAGCTTGTTCAAAGGCTTGTTATAGCGCCACCTATTGTTAATTCTGGCCCATCCTTTGCATCTCTAACTAATTTTACGAGTTCTACAAGCCTGCTATAGTTTTTGAGATATGGCAGGAAAATAATAATAATAATAATACAGGGTCCCACGTCTTTCGTAGGACCCCTAACTAGAAAAATCATTTATTGGCCCCAACTTTCACTACTGAAGATGCAGGTATTATCTTATCGACCACTTCTGTCTGCCCTGTAATCATTGAAGATCGGCTCACAACGCACAGGGGCGCCACCTGCAGGCCACGGGGGGAACCCTGTTTTCTCCAAATCGGACTAGTTGCCAGTTCCCTATTCATTGATTTGTTGGACAATTTGGGGAAATATTTCATCGACCTATATGTTCCATCATTTTCAAAAACGCGGAGGAGGGAAAGTTACTTGCGTACTTACTTACTTGCCATGCATCCGACGCGCCAGCAGAGGGCGCTGTGGTACCACAATTAGTGTTCTGGTAAACCAAAAACAGTCGACTATCAATTTTCATAGTCTACTGACTCTAGCCCTAACTCTGACTTAAATCTGACCTTGACCTAACCCTTTACCTTACCTTTTTGATATCCGAAGACCACACGTAGGAAGACGTCCAGTTAATATTGCCTCCACATGTAAAATCCTTTATTACGCAAGCGGAGGCATTAAGCAAATGTGAATGAGGCGACAGAGGAAGAGGCATGTATTGAAGCCTCCACCATCTGTGGATCTCATTTAAACTGAACTCTGCGGTAACATCAAGGTTTCATTCTTATCAACAGGTTGGTATTCTCAATTTGACGCTTGTGACACTAGGCCACATATTTAATATTTTAGGATACACTGTAAAAATATTACCTGGTTTCAATATGTAAAGAATTAACAGGTATAATGTGGTGATCCTAAAGTAATGTTCCTACCTTAATGTGTACCTGTGGCCTTATATTTATATGTATTTATTTTATATTTATGACTGTTATTGTTTTCTGACCGGGGATCGGTGTTCCGCAAATCAGCTGACGGGCCTGTCAGCTGAGGGGATGAGGTTCGAGAGGTTTTAAATACAAGGAAGTGAATTGCCAGGGGAGGTGGCGCGTAATGAATGAATGGAGGGAGTCTGAGAGGGACCTCTTACAAAAGCCAGTCCAACTGAGAAAGCTTAATAGTGGGAAAGCTTTAAGAACCACGGAGACAAAGTCGACAACTCTTGCCGACTCGTTGGATACGTCGGTAAGAGCGAATTATTTTTTGCTGGAGGTTTTTGTTACGACCTGGGTCATCTTGTTTTTCTTTGCCTGTCTTTTTCCTGGATTGCCTATTTTTTTCCCCGGACGTAAGAGACCGTTGCTTGCGGAGTTTTGTTCGGGGACATCGGGGATTTCGTTTGGATATTCTTTTTTTGTTTGCTTTGAACTAGAGGGAGAACGCGCGAGTGTGCGCAAGGGGCGCGCAAAGCGAGGCCGCATATTAACGCGGTTATCAGATCACATCGGCGGAAAATACTTTTGGGGTATCTGGACTGTGGGTTTATTTGAGGGTTGTTTGGTGAATGTATATGGAAATGTGAACAGTTTGAAATTATATGAGTTAATGTAATTCCCTGAGCTATATCCTCGTTATTTGTATTAAGTGGTCTCAAACGAACACAATCAATGTGCTTGGTTCTCAAATTAAGAAACTCGCGTTTCTTTCGTAATAATTGGGCTAAAAGATTAGTCAAAGTGTTACACGCTTAGACCAGACAAAGGACAGCGTGTTGATTTGGGGTGCAGCATTGGGGATGTCTGGGAGTCTTGCTGAAGGTGAGTTGGGGATGGAGAGCGGAGAGAGAGGCGAACAATTCGCTTCTCCCCAGAATGAACCAACCTTCAAGGGCCTCGGGAAGTTCCAGCCCGCACGCACGCACGCACGCGTTTACTTGTACTAGGGACGACTTGTGTTTCATGTTTCCGTCCTGTGACGTGTAGGCCTACTGGCTGCAATAAGAATAAATAATTGCTAGTTATGATTATTGATAATAATGACATTGATTCTGTCGTCTCCCAACGGGCGATTGAAGTTACATTTGGGATCTTCATGGCACTGACAGCAATTACCTATTTGGCTTACGAAGTCCACTTTGCAAAAACACCAATCCTCTTCTGGGGAATCTTCATCGTAAGTAACCTTTAGGTGAAGTCTCGATGCATTATTTCAATCACAGTTGCTCTTTAGTAGCCTATATAATGTGTATGTGTCTCT
This sequence comes from Gadus chalcogrammus, assembly GCF_026213295.1. Lineage (NCBI taxonomy): Eukaryota > Metazoa > Chordata > Actinopteri > Gadiformes > Gadidae > Gadus > Gadus chalcogrammus. The sequence goes on from NC_079425.1 coordinate 1,341,058, forward strand.
TAAGTAGCATATACAGTATAATGTGTAGGTGTCTAATAGAAATGACTCTTACTTTCTGTTGTATTCTTGCCAAATCTCATATTGTACATTCTTCAGTACTGTGTTTGTATGCTAGAGGCCTCGTTGTGTTAAATCCCCAGCATTAACTCCATCTTCTTTGGGTGGGTTTAGTGGTAACTGTTGTTCCTGACGGTTTCAGGTGTGCGCTGCGTTGGGGATGAATGTGCTGGTGGCTCTCTCCGCTATCGCTGGAAGTCCTCTTCATGGCTTTGCTATTGTAATATTTGGGTTTGAAGAGTGCGTAACTCTGGAATGTTTAACTATTGTGTATTTTGCTAAGAAATTATGTTCTATTTTTTGGGTTATTTTTATCGTCTCTATTTAATCCATGTTAATTTTCCACTAAAAAAACTATATAATGCAATATAATACAATAATCTTTTTGTTTTGTCAGTGTCACATTGAATTTGTCATGCTGGCAGCGTCCATCTTGCTGTTCATCATCTCCATATTCGTTGTTGCATCTGCAGTGTCTGCTCTGTGTGCCTCTAGAAAGGTAAGGCAGACGTCTGCAGTGTCTGCTCTGTGTTCCTCTAGAAAGGCTGCTCTGTGTTCCTCTAGAAAGGCTGCTCTGGGTTCTTCTAGAAAGGCTGCTCTGTGTTCCTCTAGAAAGGCTGCTCTGTGTTCCTCTAGAAAGGCTGCTCTGTGTCCCTCTAGAAAGGCTGCTCTGTGTTCCTCTAGAAAGGCTGCTCTGTGTCCCTCTAGAAAGGCTGCTCTGTGTTCCTCTAGAAAGGCTGCTCTGTGTTCCTCTAGAAAGGCTGCTCTGTGTTCTTCTAGAATGGCTGCTCTGTGTTCCTCTAGAATGGCTGCTCTGTGTTCCTCTAGAATGGCTGCTCTGTGTTCCTCTAGAATGGCTGCTCTGTGTTCCTCTAGAAAGGCTGCTCTGTGTTCCTCTAGAAAGGCTGCTCTGTGTTCCTCTAGAAAATCTGCTCTGTGTTCCTCTAGAAAGGCTGCTCTGTGTTCCTCTAGAAAGGCTGCTCTGTGTTCCTCTAGAAAGGCTGCTCTGGGTTCCTCTAGAAAGGCTGCTCTGTGTTCCTCTAGAATGGCTGCTCCGTGTCCACTGAGAGAGGAACCGCAGTGGTTGTGTCATTTTGGAAGCGGTTCTTTGAGTTTGATTCGGAGGTATTGCATTCATTGGGGTAATTGTTACATGAATCACCCTTACATTGTAAATTTAATTAGTGAAGCAAGCTTTGTTTTGTAAGGAGGTGGATCGACCGACTGCCTCCCCACTATGAAGGAAATCTAACTTTGATGAGCTTCATGTAGCCATGATCTGTGTGAATGAATAGATGATGAGGTAGCAGCCAATAGGAGTCGTTCTAATGTTCTCCTCTGCTGTTGCCTCTCTGTTTCTGTGTCTCACTCTCTTCTCTCTTTTTTATTTCAGCCATCAAAAGAACAGTCATCTAAGAGGAACTTTTTGTTTGTTCTGTCAATCCCTATGTGAAAAAATATTATACTTCAACTACACTTTTGACAGGATGTATACTTTTAGTATGTAACTGTATTCTGTACTAATTTCGTCGCATTCAAGCATACCAAAATGTACTAAGGTATACCTTAAGTCAGAGCTATTCAAATGCAAATTCAGTTGGGCCAGTTCTTCAAAACAAGAAATTCAGTTGGGCCAGACATTTTCAGCAGCAAGTAACGACAAATTTTGGAAAACACAAAAATGTATTGAAAAACACAAACGTTTTATTAATTGTCATATCTGAAAAATTACATTAATACATCTTTGGTGAAATCTGACAAAGGCAAAACTCTGAAAAACAAATAGTGCACAATATTAGGCCTGTCAAAAGCCAGTTTCCTTTTTGAAACAAAATAAATATTTGTCATATCTGACCAATAAGCAAAACGCAAGGTGCATCGAAAACAAAATAGTGCCCATTTATCGGAGGTTTCCTTATTTAAATAAAATAAACATTTCGGTCACATATTAAAACAAGAATATCCCCCTGGGATCAATATGCCAAAGTGGATGAAAAAAACAGAACTAGGCATATTAAAGCTTAGTAAACAAACCCAAAACAAAAAATATCTAAGTAGCTGAACACGCATGAATACTTTGTTGCACACTTAGTTACGCATCCTTTTGTTGCCATGTATGCAACAGTTTCACTGCTGAGTTCTCAGTGGGAGATGTGACATCTTTTGTGCTGAATGAGAGCAGTCATTCTGGGCTCATAAGATGTCAATGCAATCCGAAGGCATTCGTGAAGTGTTTACTGTCAGACAGTGAGCAAAGAGAGCTTTTTTTTTGATTGAGTTCATGTGTGAGAAGCTTGATTCACATGTGTATGTTGAGCCAAACATACTTAGCACGAGGACTGCTACTCTCTTGACGTTAGGGAATTGATGTGGGTTGACATCAGTCCAAAACCTGGCAGGCCCGTTGGTGCGCAGCTCCTGTGCCATCGTTAAGGATGACCGCATGTCCACAAGTTTGGGAATGAATTTCCCCTTGTCACTGGGAACGGCCACCTCCTTTGCTTTGGCGGATAAAGCCCCTTCTATTGTGACAGTGAACGGGTCTCTGGCAAAACACATCATCTCTGTTGGCAAAGCAAGTCCATCCAATCGACCATCACAGCGGTAATGCTTGCCGGGGATGAGATGCATTTGCAGAGCATCGGCAAATGCAACATTCGGCCTGTGCTCGAGTCAGTCCCGAAAAGATCCAGTTTGGCTTGGAATGCGAGCATCTGTTCCACCAGTTCAATGACAGTTTTGTCTCTGCCTTGTAGTCCCACATTTAAGTCATTCAGGTGTTTGAATATGTCACTGAGAAAGCTGACATCGCCAATGAAGTTGTCTTCCAGCATTCGGTTCAAGTGTGTTTCGGCCTTTTTATGCTTTCTGCTGCGGAGGAAGGCTGTGATTTCCTCTCTAGATCACAGAAACGCTTGAGCGCTTTGCCTTTGGACAGCCACCTGATGGCATTGTGCAAAAGCAGGTCATGGTGCTCAGCAGACATGTCTGACAGCAGCATGCGGAATAAGCGGTGTTGGAGCCTTGATGTGGAGCGGATACTACTACACTACAAAACACTACAGTCCAACACGTGTGACGTTAACTTCACATTCCCTGGCCATATGTTTGCCGTGATGTGACTGGATGGAAAGTAAGCACTTTTGTGAGAACCGCTCATTTAAACAACTTTAAACTCAACATCGCTATTGGGTCCCGAGCAAAACAACCGCAGAGTGTGAAGCCGTCGAGCTAATCGACGGAGAGACAGACAGACATACAGAGAGATTCCTGCTATTGTAGTTTGATTATCTGTACCTTGGCTTTGATCTTTTCAGGCTCAAGCTGATCTCTGGCCTCCCCTTTTTCCCTTCCCAGTCAGGGTAGACTTGGCCAGGGTCTCTTTTCCAAACTCAATGTGGCCAGCTCCTCCTCAGTGTAACCTGTATTTACACAATGTTTTTTTATAATATATATCTTATTTATATTTACAATTGTTGCATCTATTTGTGTTTGTTAAAAACACAAGTCCCATTCCTTGTATGTTGTTCATACTTGGCTAATAAAGCTGATTCAGATTCTGATTAACCCATCACATGAATGTAAAGTTTAAATATATTTACTATAGTAAATGAGTCTTGTTTCAACTTCTTCATGTTTGTGTGAGTGGCTGAATCTGCGTTGTGTATTTCTCTTAAGTAGAGACGTGACCAAGGATCTCAGTCCGGACTCGGGAAATCCAACGTCCATTTATGTTTGCCGCTGAAGATAAACATAAAACGGCTTCCTTTCAGGAAGTGCCCTTAAACAATCCTCCAACTCCTCTTCCCAAGAGAATCAGAACAAAAGGGCCACGTACATACAATTTTATCAGAAAAAGGTTTGAAATCAAAGAAATAAGACATACCTGAAGATCAATATAAAACAGCTTCCTTTCAGAATGTGCCCTTTAACTATCCTCCAACTCTTACACAAAGCACCCAGAGGGGAGGGCTACTAGCATGACTACACCAAGGTCAGGGGCAGGCCAGCATGTCGTAATAAAATATAACGTTCTCCAAAACACTGCAATCTATGCATTGATATTTACATGACACTTCCATTAAACAATGTATAGTCAAAATAATTAATATAAAGAATGGTAAACTATAAGATGGTTAAAGACTTGATCACAAAATGGAAATAATTGCACACAACACTTCCCAAGAGAATCAGAACAAAAGGGAAGAGGGCAGGGTGTGGGGGGGGGGCGGGACAGCAAACATATGGGGTTCTCCGAAATGTGGGCGGGATTACAGAAGGAGGTGGAGCTAAATCAAAGAACAAAATCAAATAGAAAGGGGCACATAAGGCAGCTGGAAAGCTAAACTTCAGGTAATAAAACTGTAAAAGGCAATTTTGTGTGATTATAACTAAAGGGATATTACACCCTGTTACACTTGCTCTGTTAAGTTGTTAATTAACAAAAGACATGAACCAAAATTCTCTCTCTGAAGTTTGTTTATTAACTCAATGCGACCAGCATGCCTCTGTTACCACTAGGCTGCCTCACAGCTCAGTGATTGGACACAGAGGTGGCGCATGTATTCAATAGGTATCCAATGTTATACCTTGACAGTAGTTCTTGAGTCAGTTAGAACAATATAAACCATCAGTCGTCTCTTTGATTATATTATATATAAGCCCTTTTCATTACATGAATGTAAAGATTTAATATATTACAGTAGTTCATGAGTCTTGTTTCAACCTTATGTTTGCTATGTTGTTAATGAACAAATGGCATGAAGCAAAATAAAAAGTAGTCGCATTGAACCATGAGGGGATCTTACAGTATGACCTATTGAGTGCATGATAGTCAATATTATTTAATGTAATGACGCGTCTCACAGAATGGTTGGTCGAGGTTGGACTTGAAACGGTCGTCCCGTTGTCATGAGGCCGACATAATACCACTGCACTACACATACACCGAATGTACTAATGAATCCATAAAGACAAGGTTTCTCTTTACAGGATTCTGAAATCAGGTTATATGTTAGGTTTGGATTGGTCAGAGATGGTTAGTTCAGGTGTGAGGTCAGAGATGGTTAGTTCAGGTGTTCGGTTAGAGATGGTTACCCAGATAGCAAACAGACGTTGAAACTATATTACATTTACATTTAGGGCATTTAGCAGACGCTTTTATCCAAAGCGACTTACAATAAGTATATTTGTCATAAGAAGTGCATCAATATATCGCTGTCGGTACAGAAAGGATGTTCATAGAACCAAGTGCAAGTACCACAATCGCTAGGCTAATCAATTCCCTGTGTTACAGCAATGATAGCAGCAGTTGCTACACAGTTAAGTGCTCTAATACAATACAGTGCAATACAATACAATACAATACAATACAATACAATACAATACAATGGTGGCCAGAAGGGGGAGGGTGGCTATGCAGAGTCGAGGTGGACTCTGAACAGGTGAGTCTTGAGTCTTTTTCGGAAGATATTGAGCGACTCTGCGGTCCTGAGAATGGCAGGGAGCTCGTTCCACCACTGAGGTCCCAAAACAGAAAAGTTGTGACTTTGCTGAACGGCCTTTGCTAGCTCTTAGCGATGGCGGTTCCAGACGTCCAGCTGAGGTAGTCGAGCGGAGGGATCGAGCTGGGGTGTGTGGCTTTATCATTGCTTGGAGGTAGGCAGGGGCAGTTCCATCGAATGCCTTGTATGCCAGTACCATCGTCTTAAATTTGATGCGAGCTACTACAGGGAGCCAGTGGAGGTCCCGGAAGAGGGGGGTCACATGGGAGAACTTCAGTAGGTTGAAGACGAGGAGCGCTGCCGTATTCTGGATGCGCTGCAAAGGTTTAATCGCAGAGGCAGGAAGTCCAGCCAGGAGTGAGTTACAGTAGTTGAGGCGGGAGATGACCAGTGATTGGACTAGAAGCTGAGCTGCTTCCCTTGTGAGGAAGGGCCGGATTCTGCGGATGTTGTAAGTCAACATTCCGTTGACAACATTAAATCATTGAATCAACATTTAACTCTGATGTTGAATCTACATCATTTTGCAACCTTTTTTAATATTGAAACAACGTTGAAATCCTGTCCACAGATCAGCAGAATTTCAATGGTTTTTCAATTATCAGGAATTTTGGAATAATGTTGAAATTTTAACTATACTAAGGATCAACGTGATTTCAATGGAATTTCAATCGTTATTAAGCATAGAAAATGATTGCTAGGCATCCGGAAATGTATCGCCCTAAATTAAATAGCCTTTAATGAATATCCTGCTTTATCGACGGATGTTAAAAAGTGGTGGAACATTTGAAAGCTTGTATGCCTATAGCCTAGCCAAAACACTGACCACACCACACTGTTTAAGGTAAAAACAAATTCCTTTTATTACATTCTTTTCATTGCTATAATCTGTCAGATGTCTATTAAATGACAGTTGACCACAAGGCGATTCTATCTATGCATCTTCTTGAATTGCTTCATATTTTAGTCGGCAGGGGCTTGTAATGGTGCGTACTGCGTAGCATGATGAGCATGATAAGGTGCAAGGAGCAGAAGAAGTTGACATGGGGGCTAATTTTCAGTTGAAAAAAAACGCTGGCATCATTTTATCAGCTGAGGGCGTTTTCATTGCCATAACAACGTGAGCTAATCAACAAGTACAACATGTTCTGATACTATGAGACTCAGGAAAACGCCCTCAGCTGATAAAGATTTCAGGGGTCTGCGAGCGGCAGAGGGGACGTAGTGTCTTATTTATTTATTTTAATAAGTTACTTATTTTATTTTATCTGAATTTTAAATAATCATAATGGATCGGAAGTTTTAACAGAATTCTGATCTTACAAAGTCATGAGTCATGACAGAGGGACTTGGTGTCTTTATTCACGCTTGAACGTGACCAATGTTTACTGTTTAAAAATATTTTAAATTAAATGCAGACCCCAGTCTTGTTTCTCTGTTTTGAGATACACAAAGACTTAGCAGTCTTGTTTAAATGTTACAAATTTAGTTAATAAACCGAACTTGGGAACTTGTTTTAAGTTGTTGCAGATGTTATCTCCGCTAATTGTATTAACCTATTTGATAATATGGTGATTGTATGCAGAATGCTGGTGCCAGCAACTCATACCGTTTTTTTGTACGGATGAATAAATACATATTAGCAGGTTCTCAAAAGCTATTTCAATTAAGGGAGGGCGTGAAAATATTGTCATATTTTTGTGAAACTTACACAAAGGAGATTTAATATACCTCAAATGTGTTATTACAGTTCACATCCATTTGATTATTCCATCATCCTTCATATTTTTTCCTTTCTTCACTTTAGTGGTTCAGAAGTGCATTATTTAGCTGGCACTGCCAGCTATGGGCTTAGACATACAACAGTAACTAGGAAAATAAAGGTTGGACAGGACAAAATAAAAATCATGGATAATATAATACTACATAATACTCCATTGACAAAAGTGTTATCTATAACTCAGATAAAAAGGTTGTCAACAATTTATTTCTTCTTTAAGGGCTAGAAAATGTGTTTAGTTCGTTCCTCTGGGATGAAATACTCATTGGTATTATGGGTTTAACTGAGGTTAAACTGTTACAAAAGGTCTGTGCTTTTCTGACAATAAACCGGCAGACTATTAAAGAATATACAATGTGTTGGATGGATAGATTAATAGATAGATTTACCCCCCACCAGAATAATTTAGGATCAGGTCCTAAAATCCAGCAGAATGCAGGAAATCACGTCTACGATATTCAACCCCCCCCCATTTTATATTCCTCATATACCCCTGGGGTATATATATTTGTATATAGTCTACCTCATATACCCCTGGGGTATATATATTTGTATATAGTCTACCTCATATACCCCTGGGGTATATATATTTGTATATAGCCTACCTCATATACCCCTGGGGTATATATATTTGTATATAGCCTACCTCATATACCCCTGGGGTATATATATTTGTATATAGCCTACCTCATATACCCCTGGGGTATATATATTTGTATATAGCCTACCTCATATACCCCTGGGGTATATATATTTGTATATAGCCTACCTCATATACCCCTGGGGTATATATATTTGTATATAGCCTACCTCATATACCCCTGGGGTATATATATTTGTATATAGCCTACCTCATATACCCCTGGGGTATATATATTTGTATATAGCCTACCTCATATACCCCTGGGGTATATATATTTGTATATAGCCTACCTCATATACCCCTGGGGTATATATATTTGTATATAGCCTACCTCATATACCCCTGGGGTATATATATTTGTATATAGCCTACCTCATATACCCCTGGGGTATATACATTTGTATATAGCCTACCTCATATACCCCTGGGGTATATATATTTGTATATAGCCTACCTCATATACCCCTGGGGTATATGAGGTAGGCTTAAAAATCAGAGCCTAGAATCGCCCCTGGTCGGGTGAAGCTTTAGCCTGATATCAAGACAGCATTGTCAACTCATTTCATTCCGTTTTGATACAGATCCTCAAAATGAAACGTAGGAATTGGGCGGATCTGTGTGTTTGCCCATATTTTTGTGTGCCTTGCTGGTCTCCTGGTCTCCTCCTGGTCTCCTCCTGGTCTCCTCCTGCTCCTCCTGGTCCTTCTGGTCTCCTCCTGGTCTCCTCCTAGTCTCCTGGTCTCCTCCTGGTCTCCTCCTGCTCCTCCTGGTCTCCTCCTGGTCTCCTCGTGGTCTCCTGGTCTCCTCCTGGTCTCCTGGTCTCCTCCTGGTCTCCTGGTCTCCTCCTGGTCTCCTCCTGCTCCTCCTGGTCTCCTCCTGGTCTCCTCCTGGTCTCCTGGTCTCCTCCTGGTCTCCTGGTCTCCTCCTGGTCTCCTCCTGGTCTCCTGCTCTCCTCCTGGTCTCCTCCTGGTCTCCTCCTGGTCTTCTCCTGGTCCTCCTGGTCTCCTGGTCTCCTCCTGGTCTCCTCCTGGTCTCCTCCTGCTCCTCCTGGTCCCCTCCTGGTCCCCTCCTGGTCTCTTCCTGGTCTCTTCCTGGTCTCCTGGTCTCCTCCTGGTCTCCTCCTGGTCTCCTCCTGGTCTCTTCCTGGTCTCTTCCTGGTCTCCTGGTCTCCTCCTGGTCTCCTCCTGGTCTCCTCCTGTACTTCTGGTCTCCTCCTGGTCTCCTCCTGGTCCCCTCCTGGTCACCTGGTCTCCTCCTGGTCTCCTCCTGGTCTCCTCCTGCTCCTCCTGGTCTCCTCCTGGTCCTCCTGGTCTCCTCCTGGTCTCCTGGTCTCCTCCTGGTCCCCTCCTGGTCACCTGGTCTCCTCCTGGTCTCCTCCTGGTCCCCTCCTGGTCCCCTCCTGGTCTCCTGGAGACCATTCCCCAGCAGGACCAGCGCTGGATTGCGTCCACGCTGTGGAGGAACCAGCGGCTGCGCCCGGACGTCCAGCTCTGGTATGAGCCACCGATTCCTGCCCTCATCTACAACCAGGTCCCGTCACCAGAACGCTTCGGCTTCACAATTTAAATCAAAATCAAAATGTGTGCGTGAAGAAGGTTTCCTGTTGTACGCGTCAGGACGGCTTCTGGAGGAGTTATGAACGACATGAATCATAGAACAGGCCGACACATGTTTATTGTAAGAAATAACTTTTAATTGGTTAACGGGAATGGAATCACAGTTACCTGAATAATCACTATTCATAATAATTAATAACATAATAACATAATAATTAATTCATCATTATGTTCTGATTGATTTCCTCTGTTACTAAACCCTAAACCCTGGAATCAAACCCTAACCCCTTTCTATTCCCTGCGTGAATATGTATAAACCAATACGTCCCAAACAGTGAGGGTAGACTAAGACACGGACAGGAATGAACAGCATTGACTAAAACCAAAAGTAATAGAATTACACAACCAACCATTTGATAGATGATTATTATTTCCCCATGTGATTCTTGTGTAGGTGTTAACATAACAATATTAACAATATAATTGATTTCTCTACATGTGTGGTTCTATTACAGACCCTTGTTATCAACATTAAACATACAATTCCATTTGTACCAGTTAACAAGAAAACACCCCCACCCCTCACTGTTAATGATCCACAGGCTGCACCGAGACCTTCACTGACCGTCCTCTACCGCCTATGATACTATACTCATATATATACACAACTAGATATATTGATCCACATATATATATATATATATGTGTGTGCGCGTGTGTGTGTGTGTGTGTGTGTGTGTGTGTGTGTGTGTGTGTGTGTGTGTGTGTGTGTGTGTGTGTGTGTGTGTGTGTGTGTGTGTGTGTGTGTGTGTGTGTGTGTGTGTGTGTGTGTGTGTGTGTGTGTGTGTGTGTGTGTGTGTAACTGCAGGCAGTGTTTTCTTGCTCTGTGGACTATATGTGTCATTCCATACATTGACCACAAGGTGGACTCGTATTATTTTGTTGTAATATACCTGTTGATTTGTTTCTTTGTTCTACTATTTGATTATTACCCGATTATTATACATATATATATATATATATATATATATATATATATATGTATATATATATATATATATATATATATGTATATATATATATGATACCGTGTTTCTACATACCAGAGACTCTAGCAGGCAAACAGAACTGACAAGGTTACATTCATTTACATGGTTTAGTGCGTGAGGAGACACCACACACTCTAACATCTTTGGTCCGGGCTTTACCTGCTGCTCCAAAACTAAACCAAGGGAAGATGTTGTCAGTGAAAGTGTCTTGATAGGTGCAGATGAGAGTCATGTCTTCAGGGTCGTAGAAGGACACCTCCCCTCCATCATAGTCCAGCTGGACTCTGATCCTCTCTGGAGTCCTCTTCAATGTCAGGGTTTCACCAGTACCCTGAGTGTACTTTCCACTGGTATTGAATAAACACCAGATTCCATCATCTGGTGAAGCAGTACACTCTCCTCTCCTCTCCACTGACTCTTTAGCAACACCTATTAGCCAGTGAAGATTGTCTCCCACCTCCACCTCCCAGCAGTGTTCCCCTGAGCTGAAGCCCTCAGAACCCAGTACATTACTGTACCAAGTGAACCTCTCTGGGTTGTTAGGAACCTTCTGGGTTACATCGTTATGTCTCACACTGGTCAGATCATCAGACAGAGAGAGGCAGTCTGATACAGTGTTTGGGTCCAGAATAACGGGGCTGAAGGTGGTCCTCTGCCCCATCTTCTCCCAGACTCTGTGGGCCAGGTTTCCCAGGTGTTTGGCCTCGTCCAGCAGCGCTCCAGGAAGCAGCTGGGGATCAGAACCGGAGAGCAGGGCTCTGGCGCTGGTCCGGGAGCGAGTGGAAGCGCTGAGGAACGACAGGCCGTCCTTCTGCAGGTCTGCTTCTACAGCCGAGAGACCCTCTGAGAGAGACCGGATCTGCTCCTGAAGGGTCTTCCTCTCCAGGAGGATCCTCTTCCTCTTCTGCTCCTCTTCCTCTCTCAGGGCCGCCACTCTGGCCTCCTCTTCCTCTCTCAGGAACCGGTGAAGCTGTTCAAACTCTGCTCTGATCCGCCTCTCGGTCTTCACCCGCTGTCCCTTGAGGTGAGGAACCATGGCCTCATACGTCTCCTCCAGCTCCTGGTGTCTGCTCCTCCTGGCCTGTAGAGCCGTGAGGTCATGTGTCAGCTGCTGCTTCAGCTCCTGGACTTGTTCTTCTAGAGGAACCACTGTGTGACCCTGGTGGTGAGGGAACTCACACACATGACACACAGCTCTCTGCTCCTCCTTACAGAACCACTTGATATCCTTTAAGTGCTCAGTGCAGACCACCTGGGCCTCATCAGAGGGGTCAGACCTCTGTCTTCCAGTGTAGGAGTCAGCGAGCTCCTTGATGGAAAAGTTAACCACTATATCCTTTGAGGATTTCCTCTTACAGACGGGACAGTTCTTGTTCTTAGCTTGGGCCCAGAACTCCTGGAGACAGCTGGAACAGAAGCTGTGGTGACAGCCCAGAGACACCGGGTCCTTGAAGATCTCAGAGCACACGCTGCAGGTCAGGAAATGTTTGAGAGGAGGAGGGTTTTCTTCTGCCATTTTAGCGGATGTCTAGACAGGAAGTCTCTCCGGAAGTGTTCTTTAGTTCTGAACTCTTTGTTAATAAACTCCAGAGCTGGTCTGTACTCTACAGATTGAGGACGTCTAGAAAAGATAAACATTCATCAGCATAACCCGACAACAATAACTCATCAAACAATAAAGATTGGTGTGTCTCTCATGATTACTATCTACCATCGGCAACTTAATATTAAAATCGAATTGGTAAACTACTGAGCCAAATGTTAGTTTCTGTGTTAATATATCCCAGAATACTAAAGTTATCTTGTAACATGCGTACTGTGTCAGTATATCCCAGAATACTAAAGTTATTATGCAAGGTCATCTTCTCTAACTTTATCTAACCTGAATTCACATTAGCTTGCCCGGAATATGAGGCTATGAATTATACCAATGACATAACTTTACTCACTTTGGCTCATGTGTGGATTATCGGTCCACTGTCAAAACAGTTCTCCTTACTGCAATAGATCCCTCTGGTCCTTTGAACACTCACATCAAGTTATTCCTCTTCAACTGAAGGCTTCTCATTCTGAAGAAGACCAACTCCCTGTACAGTCCCAATGTCTGAACTCTGATCCCAGGTTCATAATAAAAAGATATGAATACTGTCTGATTACAGGTTTATCATTAACAGATTAGATCAGTGACCCCCAAGTGGACCAGAAAGAAGTCTTGTTGTTCCCGCAACACTCAACTTAGGAGGACGCTCTGAGACATTAGGACTTATTTCAGAGTTAGAACGGAAAATAAGAAATAATGTAGACTTCAGGAATTCTTAATACTTCAAATGGATCCCAATCAGTAGCACCACCATAAAGACATCCACCCTCAATTCAACAGCAGTCCTTTATCGATTTTAATTTGGTTATCTCTACATATTTTCTTTATAGCCCAGACTACATGATTGATATTGAAACATTATATTTTCAAACAGAATTAAAAAATCAAACCCATAACACTAAACTTGATAAAATAAATAAATAAATGTCTTGAGGTTGGGGGAGAGGCCAGAGAGCTGTTCATTAAGCTGTTCCTTTATGATCTTTTATTGTCTTATTGTACTCTGAAGCACAAAGTTCACGTCATTTCACTGGTCATTTGATGTGTTTGACTCTCTCCCGTCCTATCATCTGGTTACGCTGAGAAAGTCTGAAGTCCAGCAGCAAACGGCTGCTGAGCTTCATTCTGGTCACCCTATGAGTTCTCTGACCCAAAGTAATGAGTTCTGTTAATCTGTTTCTTTGTGTATTAAAGGATCCTCATGAGCTGAGAACATAGGTCAGCTGAGGGTCCTAGCTAGGGACCCATCTGAGGGTCCCAGCTAGGGGCCCAGCAGGGGGTCCTAGTCTGGGACCCTAACCCAAAGGGTCCCTAGCCCTAACCCCAGCCTTGAGAGATCCTCATGAGCTGAGAACAGGGGTCAGCTGGGTGGACTGCTAGCTAGGACCCCGGGCTAGGATCGCTAGCCTTTAAAGTTGTTCATGACAATAGCTGGACAATGTGTTGTTTTGTATTCTTTTTATAACTATTTTTAGAAAGCACCAAGAGGACTACCATCCAATTTCATTGTATCCTGTGCAATGACAATATCGAATTCTATCTTCTACCTATAAGAAGTTTCCTTCCTAGTGGAAATGGATTATGTTAAACTGATTAAATGGAGTATGTTGCACTTCAAAGGCTTTTTATAGCGCCACATATTGTTAATTCTGGCCCATCCTTCGCATCTCCTCACGAGTTCTACAAATACTAGGGTCCTACGTTTTTCTTAAGACCCCTAACTAGGAAATCATTTATTGGCCCTGACTTTCACTGCTTAACAGGCAGATATTATGTTAACGATAACTACTGTCTACCCTGTAGGCCTACTCATTGAAGATCGGCTCACAAGGCACAGGGGCGCCACGATTTGTTTTTCTCCAAATGTGACTAAATGCCAGTTCCCGAATTATTGATATGTAGGGAAATTTGGGGAAAATGACATCATCTTCCAAAACGCAGAGGATGGATAGTTACTTGCGTACTTTACTTCCCATGCATCCGACGCGCCAGCAGAGGGCGCTGTGGTACCACAACAAGTGTTCTGGTAATGCGGTAAACCACAAGCAGTCGATGGCCCTACATTTCATAAGAGTCTACCGACCCTAATCCTAACCCTGATTTAAATCGAACCTTGACTTAACCCTTAACTCACCCTTTTGATCGCAGAATACCACACGTAGGAAGACGTGTTTACCAGTAGGCCTATATTACCTCAACATGTAAAATCCTTTATAGGCAATCGCGTAAGCATTAAGCAATGTGGATGAAGCAACTAAGGAAGAAGCTTGTATTTAAGCCTCCACCCTCTGTGGATCTTATTTAAACTGACCTCTGCGGTAACAACGAGGTTTCATTAATAAGTCGGTATTCTGAATTTGACGCTTAGACCAGACAATCGACAGCGTATTGATTTGGGTTGGATTGGGAATGTCTGGGAGTCTTGCTGAAGGAGAAAGCCTTGAGTTGAGGATGGAGAACGGAGAGAGAGGCGAAGAATTGGCTTCTCCCAAGAATGAGCCAACAGCCTTTGAGGGCCTGCGATTGAAGCCCACAATACTCGGAGTAAGAGACCACACACACACACACACACACACACACACACACACACACACACACACACACACACACACACACACACACACACACACACACACACACACACACACACACACACACACACACACACACACACACACACACACACACACACACACACACACACACACACACACACACAGCTGTACTAGGGCCTTTTAGGGCGACTTGTGTTTCATGTTTCTGTCCCGTGACGTGTACTGCTGCAATAAGAATAAGTAAGAATTATTAGTGATGATTATTGATAATAAAAACATTGATTCTGTTGTCTCCCAACAGGCGATTGAAGTGGCAATTGGGATCTCCATGGCACTGACCGCAATTACGTATCTGGCTGTCGATGTCGACCTCGTCATAACAGCAATCCTCTTCTGGGGTATCTTCATCGTAAGTAACCTTTAGGTGAAGTCTCAATGCATTATTTCAACTACAGCTGTTCCTTAGTAGCCTATATAATGTGTATGTGCTTATGCACTATTTAGTAGGCTATATAATGTGATTGATGTACAATCTGCACCCAGTGTTGTGATGAGTTTGGTCTCCCAGTGTTGTGGTGAGTTTGGTGAGAGTGGTGAGTCCAGCTCCACTGAGGAATAGGTCAGGGTTAGTATAGTCTGGTCCTCTTGCTCTATGAAGCCCGCTGGCGTGTGGCTGTAAAGCAGCTCCTGCTAGGAGTGGAGCAGAGCCACACATCCTGATTCACTGCTCAGTACTTCCTGTTTACCAGTGGAACCAAAGAGTTCTGGTGATGTTGTCCCCTACAGTACATCCCTGCTGGGGGTCTGACCATCGCTGCTGACAGGAAACCCACCAGGGCCAAGGTGAGCCAACAGCACTCAGGAAATGACTCTTACTTTCTGTCTCCAAAGTCCTCAGCCCTGTGGTCGTACGCTAGAGGCCTCGTTGTGTTAAATCCTCAGCATTAACTCCATCTTCTTTGGGTGGGTTCAGTGGTAACTGTGGTTCCTGATGGTTTCAGGTGTGCGCTGCGTTGGGGATGAATGTGCTGGTGGCTCTCTCGGCCGTCGCTGGAAGTGTTCTTCATTTCTTTGCTAGTGTACTATTTGCGTACCCTCCCTGCCACCTTGGTTGTAAACATTTGGTAAGAAATGTTTAACTATTGTGTGTTTTGCTATGAAATGATATTCTAGTATTATGGCTATTTTTATCTTCTCCATGTAGTCCATAATCATTTGTCACTGAAAATATAGTTGTCTGAAGCTTCAAATCCATAACATACAATATTATGTAATATGCTTTTCTTTTTGTTTTGTCAGATAAACACTGAATGGTTCATGCTGGCGGCGTCCATCTTGCTGTTCTTGGTCTCCATACTGGTTGTTTCAGCTGCAGTGTCTGCTCTGTGTTGCTCTAGAAAGGTAAGGGACACATCTGTCAGTTGTTAGTCAATCGATCAACGGTCCATTGAGAGGAACCACAGTGGTTGTGTCATTTTGGAAGCGGTTCTTTAGGTATGAGTCAGAGTTATTGCATTCATTGGGGTAATTGTTACATGATTCACCATTACGTTGTAAATTGAATGAGTGATGCAAGCAATGTTTTGCAAGGAGATGGATCGACCAACTGTGGCTGTTATGCTGTCACTCATGCCTCCCCCTATAAAGAAAAATCGAACTTTGATGAGCCTCATGTAGCCATGATCTCTGTGGATGAATAGATGTGGTGGCAGCCAATAGGAGTCGTTCTAATGTTCTCCTCTGCTGTTGCCTCTGTTTCTCCGTCTGACTCTCTTCTCTTTTTATTTCAGCCATCAAAACGTGAGCTAATCAACAAGTACAACATGTTCGAATAATATGAGACTCATGAAAACGCCCTCAGGGCGCGAGCGGCAGACGGACTGGGTCTTATTTATTTATTTTAATAAGTTACTTATTTATTTTAAATAAACAATACCAAGGGTCAGAAGTTTTACAAGAAATTTGATCGTACAAAGTCATGACAGAGGGACTTGGCGTCTTTATTCATGCTTGAAAGATGCATGAATATCTAATTTTTTTTGAAAGGGAATAAGCTGATGAAGCTGACAAGTGACCAATGTTTACTGTTTAAATTTTTTTTTAATTAAATGCAAACCCCAGTGAATCATTTGTCCTTGTTTCTCTGTTTTCAGATTCACACAGACTTAGCAGTCTTGTTTAAATGTTTCAAATTGAGTTAATAAACTGAACTTGGAAATTGTTTTAAGTTGTTGCAGATATTATCTCCGCTAATTTTATTAATCTAAATAAATAAAGGCCCCCAGTCAGATTTTGGGTTCCTAAATTGGCCCTCAGTTGTCAAAACTTTGAGAACCCCTGCCCTAGAGGTTGCTGGTGTGAGCATATCTGTTAACAGGCAAACGGCCCTAGTGTGAGTGGCCCCTTAATGCTCTCAACCAAACCTGGGGTTAGTTTCCGAAAAGCATAGTTGCTAACTTCCTTAGCAACCTACCTCTTAGGGACTCAACAGTTAATAGGATAGTGTTCCCCAAAACAGTTTCACCTACATAGTAAGCTCATAGTATGGAGGAAGTTATTAAACTCCATTGTACTCGCAAGGTAAGGCTCCCTGACTGTTTCCCAACAACATAGTCTGGCTGAGTCCTGGTTACCCACTTGGTAAAAAGGCAAATTATTTACAACAGCTCTACGGCAGTTGTAGGTCCGTACTGTAATACCCAAGCCTTTTCATTTCCACCCATTTAATAAACCGGATTATAAACAAAGATACACTTTATGGTCAAACA
This sequence comes from Gadus chalcogrammus, assembly GCF_026213295.1. Lineage (NCBI taxonomy): Eukaryota > Metazoa > Chordata > Actinopteri > Gadiformes > Gadidae > Gadus > Gadus chalcogrammus. Next base: position 1,358,570 of record NC_079425.1, read on the forward strand.
CTTTTACTACAAAATGCAGAAATAATGGTAAAACAGTAAAACAATTCAGAAAATGGGAAGTAGATAGAAGCATCTTACATTTAACTCAACTAAAAAATTGCCGGAACACCACTACTCGTCACCATCTCCATCTTTTGGACGCCCATCTGGTTGTTTATCACAACCTATCGTGGCAACTTGGGCAAAGTTGTGAAGGTAACCAAGATGATCTTCACCAGTAAAGATGCGCGTGTTCTGAAAGTCTCTCATGCGCCTCCACTTGCAATTCATCCTCCCAAATGCCTGACACATGTTTATTGTAAGAAATGACTCAGTTGGTTAAGGAATGGAATCACAGTGATCTGAATAATCACTATTCAATGTTTATGTTCTATCATTGATTTAATCTGTAACTCTGAACCCTGGAATCAAACCTGAACACCTTTCTATACCCTGCGTGAATATGTTTAAACAGATTCGTCCCAAACAGTGATGGTAGAGACTAATAAACGGACAGCATTGAACAGCTTTTGAGTAAAAAAAGCAATAGAATTACATAACCAACCGTTTGATAGATGATTGTTATTTGCACATGTAATTCGTAGTTTTGTGTCAGCAGACTGACTTGTGTTAACAATATCATTTGTTTCTGTCTTTTTCTATTACAGACCCTCATTCAACATTTAAAGTACAGAATCCATTCATACCATTTAACGAGAAAACACACACATCCCTCACTGTTATTGATCCACAGGCTGCACTGAGACCTTCACTGACAATCCTCTACCGTATGATACTATACTCATATATATACAAATAATAAAGATATATATATATATATATATATATATATATATATATATATATATATATATAATATATATATATTATATAATATATATATAATATATATATATTGTGGCAACCCGTCTCTGGCGCAGCGCCCCTGGAGGCCAAGGGGGCAGGTTGTGGAGGCGGTGTACCACCGATTCTCAACAGATGGCGCCAGTGAGAGCACTGGGACCAATCATTGAAATGCGGAGCACCTGAGGAGCAGGTGGGAAGCATGCTTTAAAAAGCATGCTTCCAGACTCATTCAGGGCTCTCCTGGTTCGCGTGTGCGGAGAGACCAGTCTCGTGGGTGATGTGATTCCACCCGGAGGAACAAGACTGTCGATTCCTCCCAAGCTGAGTTTTGTTTGCTTTGGTAGATATATGATTTATTATTGAATAAAAGTGCCATTTTGGCTTTAAGTAAGCTCCAGTTCGTGTGCTGATAGGAAGGAGGTGGCTCACTCACCAAGCCGGGTTGCCACAATATATATATATATATATATATATATATATCTATAACACTAGAAAGGCAAGGGACACATCTGTCTGTTGTTGGTCAATCGATCTACAAGCCAACGGTCCACTGAGAGGAACCGCAGTGGTTGTGTCATTATTTTGGAAGCGGTTCTTTAAGTTTGACTCGGAGGTAGGCTATTGCATTCATTGGGGTAGTTGTTACATGAATCACCCTTACATTGTAAATTGAATGAGTGATGCAAGCGTTGTTTGGTAAGGAGATGGATAAACCGACTGTGGCTGTTATGCTGTCACTCATGCCTCTCTCCAATATAAAGAGAATCGAACTTTGATGAGCCTCATGTAGGCAAGATCTGTGTGGATGAATAGATGTGGTGGCAGCCAATAGGAGTCGTTCTAATGTTCTCCTCTGCTGTTTCCTCTCTGTTTCTGTGTCTCACTTTCTTCTCTTTTTATTTCAGCCGTCAAAAGAAAACCCAGGAATCTAAGACCCCCTCGTTCTAAAGTGGACAAAACAAAAGATGAGCCTCTTCTATCTTCAGAATTCACACCAAAAGTTGTATTTTATAAATATTTCTTTGTGCACCTTTTTCATCTACTGATATCTTTCTAAGGCGGTTTACTTTGATATTGCAGAGATATTGTAACCTTGATGTAAATGATTGTTGTGTTTCCAGAATATGTTTTACATATATATCTTATGTACAATTGTTGCATATGTTTGTGTTTTTTGATTACCTTTTAGTTTGAATCAGAAGTTTATTTTTCCATTTATGAAAATTGTATTGCTGCACATGAATATTCATCAGTTGTCTTCGATCATATTATCTATAAGCCCTTTTCATTACCTTAATTTAAAGATTTTATATATTTACTACCGTTCATGATAATTAAAATACACTAGGAAATCATTTATGACCCTGACTTTCCCTACTGAAGATGCAGGTTTTATCTTAAGGACCACTTCTGTCTACCCTGTAATCATTGAAGATCGGCTCACAACGCTCAGGGGCGCCACCTGCAGGCCAGGGTGAAAACCTCGTTTTCTCAAAATGTAACTATTGCCAGTTCCCGAATCATTGATTTGTGGGGAGATTTGGGGAAATGACATCGACTTATATGTTCCATCATCTTCCAAAACGCGGAGGATGGATAGTTACTTGCGTACTTGCCCACTTGCCATGCATAAGACGCGCCAGCAGAGGGCAGTGTGGTACCACAATAAGTGTTGTGGTAATGCGGTAAACCACAAGCAGTCGATGGCCCTACATTTCATAGTCTGCTGAACTCCGGAGTCCATCTAGCCTCTATGGTTTACGGTGATCTGTTGGCTAATACCCCCCATAGAACATCAAATTAATCCATCCAGGAATGGATCCAGAAACATTTCGTTTCTGATTTATTTTAAATTACACTGAATACTTTACCCCCCAAAACATAACAAATATATAATATGGCATTGCTGTTATAGTGAATGGATTTGAACAGATATGTAGGCTACTGATAGACTTTACTTTAACTTCCAGCTGATGGAGTCCTTTACATTTGGGTCCCTGCGGTACATGGAGATGGCCGCAGGAATTCACTGATCTGGGTTCATAACGCAATATCTCACATTCCAGCATGCATGCAGGATTAATCAGCCCTGCCCAATTGCACACCATTAATAATGGAACACAGGCGGTACGGTCTGCGTCCGAGAGAAGCAGAAAGCCCTGCCACGTTACAGAACTCACATCTGCGCGTAAAGTCCATTCTGCTGCGTTCAGCCTGCGGACCTCGAATCCTCGTTGGGCCCTGGCCGGTTTACCAGCAGGGGGGCTGAGAGACCCCGCCCACGCCCAGATGTGTGCCCCCCCCTCATCTCCTCGCTCTCCTCTCCACTCCAGCCCACTCCTGTTCCGGTGAAGCAGCGCGACGGAGCATCTCACTGGACATGCGCGTCACACCACAGAAGTTGGCACGGCCGTTCCTCTTCCCATTACGCGTCAGTTCCTCCGCGTCTCGAGTCGGGTCGGAGTCTCGTTCTCCTCGGTGTCACTGAGGAGTTGAGGTCTGCGCTGTCTGCGCCATGGACGCGTCGGGTTGGGTTTACCTGCGCAGTGGGGCGGTGTGACCGAGGGGTGGTCCAGGGTTTGGAGACCGACGCGCTCTGCTCTGCTAGAGGAACCGAGGACCACAGCAGAGAACGTTCTCTACCCTCTGAAGAACGGTGCACGAAGGTATCCAACACGGGAGGAGATTGAGCTTAGACACACCGGTTGGATTCCCGTGTTCCTCTTCTTCGTTCCCAGACGGCGGGATGATGGAATATTTTTTTTACGTTTTCCACGTGGATTTGAAATTCGCGTGAAATTCCACCTGGAGATCCGAGGAGCGGAGAGCTGGTCTAGAGATCCGACGAGCGGAGAGCTGGTCTGGAGACCACTGACTTCGACCCGCTGGTCTGTAGTTTGATGTAAAGAGGCGGACGTTTGTTCCTCTCCCTCTCCAGCCCAGCATGACGTCGCTAACGGGGACCAAGGAGAGGTCCGTGAACCGGAGCAGGAGATACGGGGTAGGTGTTCAGTCAGGGTTAGGTAACTAAGGGAAGGGGTAGGGGTTCAGTCTCTCAGGTAAGGGGTAGGGGTTCCGTCACTAAGGTAAGGGGTAGGGGTTCAGTCACTAAGGTAAGGGGTAGTTGTTCTGTCACTAAGGGTTAGGGGTTCAGTCACTAAGGTAAGGGGTAGGTGTTCAGTCACTAAGGGTTAGGGGTTCAGTCACTAAGGTAAGGGGTAGGGGTTCAGTCCCTAAGGTAAGGGGTAGGTGTTCAGTCTCTTAGGTAAGGGGTAGGTGTTCAGTCACTAAGGGGTAGGCGTTAAGTCACTAAGGTAAGGGGTAGTTGTTCTGTCACTAAGGGGTAGGGGCTCACCCTCCTCACCCCCCACCCCGGCTCATGGGCACCGGGCTACGGGTGGGTGGTTCACTGGGTGACTGGTTCACTGGGTGACTGGATCATTGAATGGGTGGTTCACTGGGTGACTGGTTCATTGAGTGGGTGGTTCACTGGGTGACTGGTTCTCTGGGTGGGTGGTTCACTTGGTGGCTGGTTCACTGGGTGGCTGGTTCACTGGGTGACTGGTTCATTGAGTGGGTGGTTCACTGGGTGACTGGTTCACTGGATGACTGGTTCACTGGGTGGGTGGTTCACTGGGTGACTGGTTCACTGGGTGTGGGGGTTCACTTGGTGACTGGTTCACTGGGTGACTGGTTCATTGAGTGGGTGGTTCACTGGGTGACTGGTTCATTGAGTGGGTGGTTCACTGGGTGACTGGTTCATTGAGTGGGTGGTTCACTGGGTGACTGGTTCATTGAGTGGGTGGTTCACTGGGTGACTGGTTCATTGAGTGGGTGGTTCACTGGGTGACTGGTACATTGAGTGGGTGGTTCACTGGGTGACTGGTTCACTGGGTGGGTGGTTCACTGGATGACTGGTTCACTGGGTGGGTGGTTCACTGGGTGACTGGTTCACTGGGTGTGGGGGTTCACTGGGTGTGGGGGTTCACTGGGTGACTGGTTCACTGGGTGACTGGTTCACTGGGTGGGTGGTTCACTGGGTGTGGGGGTTCACTGGGTGTGGGGGTTCACTGGGTGACTGTTTCACTGGGTGACTGGTTCACTGGGTGGGTGGTTCACTGGGTGTGGGGGTTCACTGGGTGTGGGGGTTCACTGGGTGACTGGTTCACTGGATGACTGGTTCACTGGGTGGGTGGTTCACTGGGTGACTGGTTCACTGGGTGTGGGGGTTCACTTGGTGACTGGTTCACTGGGTGACTGGTTCATTGAGTGGGTGGTTCACTGGGTGACTGGTTCATTGAGTGGGTGGTTCACTGGGTGACTGGTTCATTGAGTGGGTGGTTCACTGGGTGACTGGTTCATTGAGTGGGTGGTTCACTGGGTGACTGGTTCATTGAGTGGGTGGTTCACTGGGTGACTGGTACATTGAGTGGGTGGTTCACTGGGTGACTGGTTCACTGGGTGGGTGGTTCACTGGATGACTGGTTCACTGGGTGGGTGGTTCACTGGGTGACTGGTTCACTGGGTGTGGGGGTTCACTGGGTGTGGGGGTTCACTGGGTGACTGGTTCACTGGGTGACTGGTTCACTGGGTGGGTGGTTCACTGGGTGTGGGGGTTCACTGGGTGTGGGGGTTCACTGGGTGACTGTTTCACTGGGTGACTGGTTCACTGGGTGGGTGGTTCACTGGGTGTGGGGGTTCACTGGGTGTGGGGGTTCACTGGGTGACTGGTTCACTGGATGACTGGTTCACTGGGTGGGTGGTTCACTGGGTGTGGGGGTTCACTGGGTGACTGGTTCACTGGGTGGGTGGTTCACTGGGTGTGGGGGTTCACTGGGTGACTGGTTCACTGGGTGACTGGTTCACTGGGTGACTGGTTCACTGGGTGGGTGGTTCACTGGGTGTGGGGGTTCACTGGGTGTGGGGGTTCACTGGGTGACTGGTTCACTGGATGACTGGTTCATTGAGTGGGTGGTTCACTGGGTGACTGGTTCATTGAGTGGGTGGTTCACTGGATGACTGGTTCACTGGGTGGGTGGTTCACTGGGTGACTGGTTCACTGGGTGTGGGGGTTCACTGGGTGACTGGTTCACTGGGTGACTGGTTCACTGGCTCCCTGCTCCAGCGTTACTAACCTGTAACAGTAAGCGTCACCCTTCTCTGAGGCGCTCCGAAGGGATGTGTGAAGGGATGTGTGAGGGGGTGTGTGAGGGGGTGTGTTAAGGGATGTGTGAAGGGTGTGTGACGGGGTGGTGTGACGGGGTGTGTGAGGGGTGTGTGAAGGGGTGTGTGAGGGGTGTGTGAGGGGATGTGTGAAGGGTGTGTGAGGGGTGTGTGAAGGGGTGTGTGAGGGGTGTGTGAAGGGGTGTGTGAAGGGTGTGTGAAGGGGTGAGTGAAGGGGTGAGTGACGGGAATGTGAAGGGGTGAGTGAAGGGTGTGTGAAGGGGTGAGTAAGGGTGTGTATCGGGGTGAGTAAGGGTGTGTGAAGGGGTGAATACATCAGCATGAAGGCCACGTCTTCCCAGGTCTTCCTCGTTCCTCAGGTGACCACTAGACGTGGTTCCCACACGGGGGTCATGTGATACAGCCCACCACATGGCACCGTTGGCGGGGTCGTCCCGTCTGTCATCAGAGCGCCCTCCCGTAGGCCGACCTCGCAGCGCCGTGCGGCCCCTAACCAACACACTGTGTCCCTCAGGGGCCCGACACCTCCCCGACCAAATCGGCGTCCTTCTCCCCGGAGACCTGGTACCGCAGGGCGTACGAGGAGTCCCGCGGCGCCGCCCGGCCCGCCCCCGAGGGCGCCGGGTCCATGCCCAGCTCCACGGGCACGCCCTCCCCCGGCTCGGGCACCTCGTCCCCCGGCTCCTTCTCCGGCTCCCCGGGGACGGTGTCCCCTGGGATCGGGACGGGCTCCCCGGGGTCCCTGGGCGGCTCCCCGGGCTTCGGGACGGGCTCCCCGGCCTCGGGCAGCGGCAGCTCCCCCGGGAGCGAGCGCGGAGGCTGGTGTGAGGACTGCAGCGCGCGGCTGGAGGAGCTGAAGGGACAGGCGCTCAAACTGCTGATCCCCGGACCCTGCTCCAGCAAGGTACCGCCGCCGTCTGGGGGGGGCGCTCGTGTGTGTGTGTGTGTGTGTGTGTGTGTGTGTGTGTGTGTGTGTGTGTGTGTGTGTGTGTGTGTGTGTGTGTGTGTGTGTGTGTGTGTGTGTGTGTGTGTGTGTGTGTGTGTGTGTTTTTGTGTGTGTTTGTTAGTGCGTGTGTGTCTTCGATCATGTGTTTATGTGTGTGTGTGTGTGTGTGTGTGTGTGTGTGTGTGTGTGTGTGTGTGTTTTTGTGTGTGTTTGTTTGTGCGTGTGTGTCTTCGATCATGTGTTTATGTGTGTGTGTGTGCGCTTGTGTCTGCGCTCATGGGTTTATGTTTGTGTGTCTGCTCATTTTGTTGATGTGTGTGTGTGTGTGTGTGTATCAATGTGTGTGATGGTTTCAGTGCGACCAGAGAGGAAATAGATCACCCCGAGGCTGAATTAGTGAAGCACACTGAAGACCATTCACCTGGTCAGAGACCTCCGTACGCAGGATGGCTGTGATTGGCTGTTGATGAACGCTTTTGATTTACAAACGGATGATCTGGTTCACGCTGGCCTCTGTTCCGTCAGCTAACATGATGTATGGCTCCCAGTTATGGCTTATTGTATTCCTGAGATGGATAGATTGTTTTCCTTTTCCCAATTTTCTTTGCCATTTGGTGTCTTTCCCCCTCGCTGGGAGCCAATAAAATCAATATCAATAGTGTCAGTAGACGAGCAAGGCTCTTCTGGACCAATGGAAAGGCGGGGATTAGCATGTGGGGGCCATTAGTGTGTGAGCCGTCTAGGGCAGCGTCTGCTTTAATGGAGCCGGTCTGGATATCAATACTATATTAATAGAGGACCCATCCTTCTCACACGGCCTTAATTGTTTTCGACCGGGTTGATTTTCTCTTTGAATCCGACATTTGAGATCGACTTCAGTGGTCCACCAACGGCTGCAGAGGGTCTCCAGAGAGACGCTCCACACCGGGTTCTGTCCTGTAGCGTCATGCGTGGTCGGGGCTGTACTGAGCCTGGAGGCCCTCAGCCTGGAGCTCCTCAGCCTGGAGGTCCTCAGCCTGGAGGTCCTCAGCCTGGAGGTCCTCAGCCTGGAGGTCCTCAGCCTGGAGCGTCTCTCTCCTGGAGGGGTCCAGGAGAGAGACGGTTCTAGAGGTAGTGGGTAATAGAGGGGTTCAGGAGAGAGACAGTACCAGAGGAGAGAGACGGTTCTAGAGGTAGTGGGTAATAGAGGGGTTCAGGAGAGAGACAGTACCAGAGGAGAGAGGGGTTTAGGAGAGAGACGGTTCTGGAGACAGTGGGAGAGAGGCACTGAGTCCTAACTCGCTGGAGAACAAAGAGACTTGTTTCGTGAGGTTAATGGATCCGGACGGTCTGGACGGCTAATTAAAAAGTTATTTGTATCGTTGCGCTTCGTGCAAACTGGAGAGGAAGAGAACAGGGTGGGCAGTGACTTAATCAGCCGCATGCGTGGATGTGTTTGTATTGTGGGC